>NC_056453.1:16320070-16620070 GCF_018296145.1 Oncorhynchus tshawytscha | reverse complement strand
ACTGATATGGATGACTTGCTTAAATAAATATGGCTTCTACGGACTCCTTGTGGATTTGCGTTTCTCGATAAGAACCAAATTGTCCTTAAAAAAATGACGAATGCCGACATACAAACAGTAAATTCATCATGTTTGTTCTTATATCATTAATGCTGAACTCTAAGTATAAGCAATCGCAAGCAAACGAGCTGCGGCGAGGTAGACCTACATTCAACACTTTCAAAATGGACACTGACAGAAATTTAGATGCTAGTTCAGATAAATTCAGCAAGATGTTGAGGCCTTAACGTTACTCTTTAAGTCACCAGATACAATGGGGAGAACAAGTATTTGATAACCTGCTAAGTCAGCAGTGTTTCCTACTTACAAATTACAGACCTCTATATGCTTTGTATCATAGGTACACCTCAACTGTGAAAGACGGAATCTAAAACAAAAATCCAGAAAATCACATTGTATGATCTTTAAGTAATTAATTTGCATTTTATTGCATGACAATAGTATTTGATACATCAGAAAAGCTGAACTTAATATTTGGTACAGAAATATATGTTTTCTGTAGTTCTTGACCAGGTTTGCACACACTGCAGCAGGGATTTTTGGCCCACTCCTCAATACAGACCTTCTCCAGATCCTTCAGGTTTCGGGGCTGTCGGTGGGCAATACGGACTTTCAGCTCCCTCCAAAGATTTTCTATTGGGTTCAGGTCTGGAGACTGGCTAGGCCACTCCAGGACCTTGAGATGCTTCTTACGGAGCCACTCCTTAGTTGCCCTGGCTGTGTGTTTCAGGTCGTTGTCATGCTGGAAGACCCAGCCACAACCCATCTTCAATGCTCTTACTGAGGGAAGGAGGTTGTTGGCCAAGATCTCGCGATATATGGCCCCATCCATCCTTCCCTCAATACGGTGCAGTCGTCCTGTCCCCTTTGCAGAAAAGCATCCCCAAAGAATGATGTTTCCACCTCCATGCTTCACGGTTGGGATGGTGTTCTTGGGGTTGTACTCATCCTTCTTCCTCCAAACAAGGCGAGTGGAGTTTAGACCAAAAAGCTCTATTTTTGTCTCATCAGACTACATGACCTTCTCCCATTCCTCCTCTGGATCATCCAGATGGTCATTGGCAAACTTCAGACGGGCCTGGACATGAGCTGGCTTGAGCAGGGGGACCTTGCGTGCGCTGCAGGATTTTAATCCATGACGGAATAATGTGTTCCTAATGGTTTTCTTTGAGACTGTGGTCCCAGCTCTCTTCAGGTCATTGACCAGGTCCTGTCTTGTAGTTCTGGGCTGATCCCTCACCTTCCTCATGATTATTGATGCCCCACGAGGTGAGATCTTGAATGGAGCCCCAGACCGAGGGTGATTGACCGTCATCTTGAACTTCTTCCATTTTCTAATAATTGCACCAACAGTTGTTGCCTTCTCACCAAGCTGCTTGCCTATTGTCCTGTAGCCCATCCCAGCCTTTTGCCGGTCTACAATTTTATCCCTGATGTCCTTACACAGCGCACTGGTCTTGGCCATTGTGGAGAGGTTGGAGTCTTGAGTGTGTGGACAGGTGTCTTTTATGCAGTTAACGAGTTCAAACTGGTGCAGTTAATACAGGTAATGAGTGGAGAACAGGAGGGCTTCTTAAAGAAAAACTAACAGGTCTGTGAGAGCTGGAATTCTTACTGGTTGGTAGGTGATCAAATACTTACATCATGCAATAAAATGCTAATTAATTACTTAAAAATCATACAATGTGATTTTCTGGATTTTTTCTGGATTCCGTCTCTCACAGTTGTATTGTACCTATGATAACAATTACAGACCTCTACATGCTTTGTAAGTAGGAAACACTGCCGATTTTGCAGGTTATCAAATACTTGTTCTCCCCACTGTATATACAGAGAGAGCGAGAGTGAGAGATACGGTCAGACTACCATTCAAAGTATTTTATTGGGCCTAGAGTATGTGGTCTAAAAAGGAAGGAAAATACAATCCACATTTAAAGACAATATACAGTACTGACACAGACCTCACAATATCAACTGGAATTACATGGGTCCTTTACTGAAGAGAAGAGACTGTCACTGGCAAACACGATTAAAGACCCAACATGTATACTATCCCCTCGTTGTGGAGAAAAGCACATGAAATAAATACAATAGCCTACACAAAGTAAGCAAAATAATGAAATGATTCATTCCAACCTCATTTCTCTAAAATAGGCTACATGTGCACCATGAAGTCAGAACAGTAGGCTAAGTTCTGAGTGGTTGAGATACCAAATTCTTAGGGTGACAAACATGGGCTACTAACAGCTTACTACAAAACATACACTTACTATTACTTTCTTAGCTACAGTATACATATCCTGGCATATTGTGATCATCTATGCAGCAGCATACAAGACATACTTTTGTATATATAGTGTATGCGGACACCCCTTCCAATGAGTGGATTAGTCTATTTCAGCCACACCCGTTGCTGACAGGTGTATAAAATCGAGCACACAGCCATGCAATCTCCATAGACAAACAGCAGTAGAATGGCCTTACTGAAGAGCTTAGTGACTTTCACGTGGTACCGCCATAGGATGCCACCTTTCCAACAAGTGAGTTCGTCAAATTTCTGCCCTGCTAGAGCTGCCCCAGTCAACAGTAAGTGCTTTTATTGTGAAGTGAAAACGTCAAGGAGTAACAATGGCTCAGCCGCAAAGTGGTAGGCCACACAAGGTTACAGAACAGGACAGCTGATTGCTGAAGTGAGTAAAAATTGTTTCTCCTCTGAAACAACACTCACTACTGAGTTCCATACTGCCTCTGGAAGCAACATCAGCACAAGAACTGTTCGTCGGGAACGTCATGAAATTGGATTCCATGCCCAGCAGCCGGCGAAACAAGCCTTAGATCACCATACGCAATGCCAAGCGTCAAATGGAATTGTGTAAAGCTCACCACCATTGGACTCTGGAGCAATGGAAATACGTCATTTGGCAGTTTGAATGACGAATCTGGGTTTGGTGGATGGAGAACTCCATCTACCCCAATGAATATTGTCAACAAAAGTAAAGTTTGGTGGAAGAGGAATAATGCTGGGGTTGTTTTTCATGAATCAGGCTAGGCCCCTTAGTTTGGGGAAGGTCCTTTCTTGTTTCAGCATGACAATGCCCCTGTGGACAAAGTGAGGTCCAAACCGAAATGGTTTGTCAAGATCAGTGTGGAAGAACTTGACTGACCTGCACAGAGCCTTGACCTCAACCCCACCAAACACCTTTGGGATGAATTGGAACGCCGACTGCGAGCCAGGCATAATCGCCCAATCTAGAGAGGAAAGCCTTCCCAGAAGAGTAGAGGCTGTTAGCAGCAATGGGGGGACCAACTCCATATTAATGCCCATGATTTTGAAATGAGATGTTTGGCGAGCAGGTGTCCACATACTTTTGGTCGTGTAGTGTATTTCGTGACTTACAGTTGTTGTGCTGTGCTCACTTGAACAGGAAGGTGGTGCGGCGGTCCTTATTGTGCAAAAATGTGTCATCAAAGTCTTGCATTCTCTGGATGTATGATCATTTAAAGACAACTGGCAAAACTAGGTTGAATCATGACATCAGTGATCTTCAGGTCGGAAAGTCAGAGCTCTATAAAAAGGCCCCAGTTCCCGACATGGAATTCCGAGTTGGATGACCATTCAAAACATATTTTCCCAGCCTCCCAAGTGGCACAGTGGTCTGAATGCGGCAGAAGTCATGCTGGATTGATTGACAGCATGGCCAATGCATTCAACCTATTCTGGTGTTGCGTGTGAATGATTATCCTTTTAAGCTTGGAAAAGAGACCCTTTCAGACAGATTTTTTTAATCATTAAACCCAGACTTGGACCACACACCCTCTCCACCGAAAATCAGGCAGAGGAAGCAAAATAGTGATTGCTTTGCAACAGAGTTAGCCACTGATTCCTTCTGAACCATATATTGTTGAATTTGTGATTTCCAACTCATTGTGTAATGTTTATGTCAAATGGCCAATAAGCACTGATACAATTACTCTTCATATGACAAGGATTGAAAAGGATTTACCAGTAGATTGTGATGATTCATGATGATGAGTGCTTGTGTAGCTATATTTTTAAAGTATGATGTTGACCTGATCATTCCAATCAAAGCTATGGTAGATATAACATGATTTTGCCTATCTCTTCCTGTAGATTCTGAGGTGACGTAGCATCCCCATGACTGGCAGAACACTGAGCCAATCACGGCGCAACTAGAGAAGATTACCAACGCCTATAATCTGTTATTACCACAGAAAGCACTGAGCTTGGCTGAAGCACCTACATTTTGGAGCTGCCTTACTCAAGAAAGAGACCATGTTTGTATGCAGCTTTTTTAACTCAATATTTTAAGATTTTTTATTTATTGTTTGCATACTAATATGTAACACAAACTAATGACAAAATAACATGCAAAACAGGCCATTATTATTATTATTATTATGGCATTGGGACAACACAAATCTTTTCCCAACTATCTTGAATTTTATGAAGCATAATTGTAAGCCTTTCGACCTTAAGTGAAACTGATACATTTTCCGATTTATACTAGTCATTGTAAGCCATGCATGTTCATCTGTTTTTGCTTGTGTGCATGATGTTGTGGTCAAATACTTTGTCAATTACATATATTTTCGGCATCACGTTGATTTTATTTATTTTTTATTTATTTTATTTCACCTTTATTTAACCAGGTAGGCTAGTCGAGAACAAGTTCTCATTTACAACTACGGCCTGGCCAAGATAAATCATAGCAGTGTGAACAGACAACAGTTACACATGGAGTAAACAATAAACAAGTCAATAACACAGTAGAAAAAAAAGAGTCTATATACATTGTGTGAAAAAAGGCATGAGGAGGTAGGCGAATAATTACAATTTTGCAGATTAACACGAGTGATAAACGATCAGATGGTCATGTGCAGGTAGAGATACTGGTGTGCAAAAGAGCAGAAAAGTAAATAAATAAAAACAGTATGGGGATGAGGTAGGTAAATTGGGTGGGCTATTTACCGATGGACTATGTACAGCTGCAGCAATCGGTTAGCTGCTCAGATAGCAGATGTTTAAAGTTGGTGAGGGAGATAAGTCATAACTTCAGCGATTTTTGCAATTCGTTCCAGTCACAGGCAGCAGAGAACTGGAAGGAAAGGTGGCCAAATGAGGTGTTGGCTTTAGGGATGATCAGTGAGATACACCTGATGGAGCGCGTGCTACGGGTGGGTGTTGCCATCGTGACCAGTGAACTGAGATAAGGCAGAGCTTTACCTAGCATGGACTTGTAGATGACCTGGAGCCAGTGGGTCTGGCGACGAATATGTAGCGAGGGCCAGCCGACTAGAGCATACAGGTCGCAGTGGTGGGTGGTATAAGGTGCTTTAGTAACAAAACGGATGGCACTGTGATAAACTGCATCCAGTTTGCTGAGTAGAGTATTGGAAGCTATTTTGCAGATGGCATCGCCGAAGTTGAGGATCGGTAGGATAGTCAGTTTTACTAGGGTAAGTTTGGCGGCGTGAGTGAAGGAGGCTTTGTTGCGGAATAGAAAGCCGACTCTAGATTTGATTTTAGAGTGGAGATGTTTGATATGAGTCTGGAAGGAGAGTTTACAGTCTAGCTGTAAGGGATTTCTTCCATTGACGGAGAGCCGGACCAAAGCGCAGCGTGGTTATTTTGATTCATGTTTTAATAAATCACTTCACATGAACAAACTAACAAACTAACAAAAACAAGAAACGTGAAAACCCAAAACAGCCCTATCTGGTGCAAAACACAGAGACCGGAACAAGCACCCACAAACACACAGTGACACCCAGGCTACCTAAGTATGATTCTCAATCAGAGAAAACTAATGACACCTGCCTCTGATTGAAAACCATACTAGGCCGAAACATAGAAGTACCCAAATCATAGAAAAACAAACAGACTGCCCACCCAACTCACGCCCTGACCATACTAAATAATGACAAAACAAAGGAAATAAAGGTCAGAACGTGACAGTACCCCCCCCCAAAGGTGCGGACTCCGGCCGCAAAACCTTAACCTATAGGGGAGGGTCTGGGTGGGCGTCTGTCCGCGGTGGCGGCTCTGGCGCGGGACGCGGACCCCACTTCACCATTGTCTTAGTCCGCCTTATTGTCCGCCTCCGTGGCTTTCTAACCATGGCCACCCCTCTTAATGACCCCACTGGACAGAGGGGCAGCTCGGGACAGAGGGGCGGAAGCTCGGGACAGAGGGGCGGAAGCTCGGGACAGAGGGGCGGAAGCTCGGGACAGAGGGGCGGAAGCTCGGGACAGAGGGGCAGGGGCTCTGGCGCCTCTGGGCTGAGGGGCTCTGGCGCCTCTGGGCTGAGGGGCTCTGGCGCCTCTGGGCTGAGGGGCTCTGGCGCCTCTGGGCTGAGGGGCTCCGGCAGCAGCGCCGGACAGGCGGGAGGCTCCGGCAGCAGCGCCGGACAGGCGGGACCACCTGCAGGGAGGAGACAGAGAGACAGCCTGGTGCGTGGGGCTGCCACAGGAACCACCAGGCTGGGGGGACCTTCAGGAGGCTTGGTGTTAGGAGGCACCTGAAGGACCGGGCTGTGGGGGAGCACTGGAGCTCTGGTGCGCAACCTTGGCACCACTTCCCCAGGCTGGACAACTACTCTAGCCCGGACCCTCCAGAGTGCAGGCACAGGTTGAACCGGGCTGTGGGTAAGCACGGGAGATCTAGTACTTACTACACGCACCTCTCCCTTAGGCTCCAGTCCCACATTTGCCCGGCACGAGCGGAGCGCAGGGAGAGGACGCACTGCACCTTCCCAGCGCCCCAGAGACACAGCACGCAGAGCCGGCGCAGGATACCCTGGACCAAAACTGCGTACCGGCGACCAGACCCGCTGAGCAGGCACCATACGCCCTGGCTCGAAGCCCACACTCGCATGGCACTTTCGGGGGGCTGCCCTATAGCGCACCGGGCTATGGGCACGCACTGGCGTCACCGTGCGCTTAACACTGTGCCTGACCAGTAATGCGCTGCTTATAATAAGCACGAGGAGTGAGCTCAGGTCTGCTACCTGGCTTAGTACCACACCTCGACTGTCGCACTGCCATGCTGGCTTCGCCAACCTCATTCTCCTGTAACCTTCCTTGCACTACTCCATCGAATCCCAGGCGGGCTCCGGCACTCTCCCTGGGTCGACCGCCCACCTGTCTATCTCCTCCCAAGTTGTGTAGTCCAGATTCTGCTCCCATGTCCCGAAATCCTGACCTCGCTGTTGCTGTTCCTTCTCCTGCTGCTGCTTTTGCTGCAGCTGCTGTTTACCACGCCGCTTGGTCCTGTTGGGGTGGGTGATTCTGTAAGGGATTTCTTCCATTGACGGAGAGGCGGACCAAAGCGCAGCGTGGTTATTTTGATTTATGTTTTAATAAAGCACTTCACATGAACAAACTAACAAAAACAAGAAACGTGAAAACCCAAAACAGCCCTATCTGGTGCAAAACACAGAGACAGGAACAATCACCCACAAACACACAGTGACACCCAGGCTACCTAAGTATGATTCTCAATCAGAGACAACTAATGACACCTGCCTCTGATTGTGAACCATACTAGGCCGAAACATAGAAATACCCAAATCATAGAAAAACAGACAGACTGCCCACCCAACTCACGCCCTGACCATACTAAATAATGACAAAACAAAGGAAATAAAGGTCAGAACGTGACACTAGCCAGACACCTAGGTACTTATAGATGTCCACATATTCTAGGTTGGAACCATCCAGGGTGGTGATGCTAGTCGGGCGTGCGGGTGCAGGCAGCGAACGGTTGAAAAGCATGCATTTGGTTTTACTAGCGTTTAAGAGCAGTTGGAGGCCACGGAAGGAGTGTTTTATGGCATTGAAGCTCGTTTGGAGGTTAGATAGCACACTGTCCAAGGAAGGGCCAGAAGTATACAGAATGGTGTCGTCGGCGTAGAGGTGGATCAGGGAATCGCCCGCAGCAAGCGCAACATCATTGATATATACAGAGAAAAGAGTCGGCCCGAGAATTGAACTCTGTGGCACCCCCATAGAGACTGCCAGAGGACCGGACAACATGCCCTCCAATTTGACACACTGAACTTTGTCTGCACAGTAGTTAGTGAACCAGGCAAGGCAGTCATTAGAAAAACCGAGGCTACTGAGTCTGCCGATAAGAATATGGTGATTGACAGAGTCGAAAGCCTTGGCCAGGTCGATGAAGACGGCTGCACAGTACTGTCTTTTATCGATGGTAGTTATGATATCATTTAGTACCTTGAGCGTGGCTGAGGTGCACCCGTGACCGGCTCGGAAACCAGATTGCACAGCGGAGAAGGTACGGTGGGATTCGAGATGGTCAGTGATCTGTTTGTTGACTTGGCTTTCGAAGACCTTAGATAGGCAGGGCAGGATGGATATAGGTCTTTAACAGTTTGGGTCCAGGGTATCTCCCCCTTTGAAGAGGGGGATGACTGCGGCAGCTTTCCAATCCTTGGGGATCTCAGACAATATGAAAGAGGTTGAACAGGCTGGTAATAGGGGTTGCGACAATGGCGGCGGATAGTTTCAGAAATAGAGGGTCCAGATTGTCAAGCCCAGCTGATTTGTACGGATCCAGGTGTTGCAGCTCTTTCAGAACATCTGCTATCTGGATTTGGGTAAAGGAGAAGCTGGGGAGGCCTGGGCGAGTAGCTGGGGGGGGCTGTTGGCCGAGGTTGGAGTAGCCAGGAGGAAGGCATGGCCAGCCATTGAGAAATGCTTGTTGAAGTTTTCGATTATCATGGATTTATCATGCAATAAACGATTGCTATAGAATTAGTTTCTCAGTGTCCACATCACTAAGGATCTATACGGTGCTTCTACACCTGCATTGCCTGCTGTTTGGGGTTTTAGGCTGGGTTTCTGTACAGCACTTTGTGACATCAGCTGCTGTAAGAAGAGCTTTTTAAACACATTTGATTAATTGATTATGGTCCAAACACACCAACACCGTCGCGAAGATGGCACAACATCTGGCTGGATCAGCGCTTGGTATGGCAACTGCTTGATTTACGACCGCAAGGCGCTACAGAGGGTAGTGCAGACGACCCAGTACATCACCAGGGCCGAGCTCCCTGCCATCCAGGACCTCTGTACCAGGCGGTGTCAGAGGAAGGCCCTAAAAATTGTCAAAGATTCCAGCCACTCAAGTCATAAACTGTTCTCTCTGCGACCGCACGGAAAGCAGTACTGATGCACCAAGTCTGGTACCAACAGGACCCTGAACAGCTTCTACCCTGAAGCCGTAAGATTGCTAAATAGTTAATCAAATAGCTAACCGGACTATGTCCATTGACCCTTTTTTGCACAAACTTTTTTGACTCATCACATATGCTGCTGCTACTGTTTATTATCGGTCCCTTTATTCCTAGTGATATGTACTGCACTTATCTACCTTAAATACCTCGCCCCGATGCACATCGACTCGGTAATGGTACCCCTTAGACCAGTTATTGTGTATCTATTATTACGTGTTTTACTTTTCTATTATTTCTCTGTTCTCTTCCTCTCTGCATTGTTGGCAAGGTCCCGTAAGTAAGGGTTTCACTGTTATTTCACACCTGTTGTTTACGAAGCATGTGACGAAAAACATTTGATTTGTTTCGAAGTTCTTGATTAGCCTGAACTCACGTCAAGGCAGTGTCTTCTTGCTCATCTTGTGTAAAAACAGAGTTCTTCCTCACCAATAGAAACAGTTTATACAATGACTAATGTTTGTTTACTATATTGTTATCAATAAAACGTCACAATAAGGCGCAGAGCGTTCAATTTGCCTGTTGGGGAGGGCAAGGAGTCCCCCAGCTCAGGTAAAACAATTGACAACTGCGTGCTGTTTTCAAGGGATCGTTAAACAAATGTTAACTATTTAGTTAATTTAGGTAATATCATCAAGAAGAGAATAGTCACATTTCTGGTTATTCCATGCAAAACAAGTGTGCACATGTAGCTCTATCATCTACTATACAGCAAGTAACTGCCTGCTTTTCATGACCAGTAAAAATCAATTGATCATGTCACTTCAGATACGTGAGGGGAGCCTCACGATATCTGTCAATATTGGCCACCATCAATTGGAATCTTCAGTGATAACAAAAAGTAAACTATACCTGACAAGTATGAGTGGTTTAGGTTATTTCCTGTCCTTCGTGGGCTCTGCCTGTCAAGCAGCAGCATTTGCCGATGTAATGTTAGCTGATCATTTTTACTTTGCAAGCTACCGGTAGAAAAGTTGGCTAAACATAGTGGTAAGTAGACATAATGTACTTTTTTCTCCAACCAACGAAGGCCTACCTAGCGAAGTTAGCTAAAATTATACTCTTTTCAACATTGTTTTTGAGTGGTTAATCATGATTTCTGCATGATTGGCCACATTGATTGATAGACCACGTCAAATTGGCGACCTAGCTAATAACAGACTCTGTCAATATGGCAAGTTAACAAGCTGACTTTTCAGGGAATAAAGATGGGTACAGTATCTCCAAATATTGTTTGATTTGATGCCATCTATAGTGGTGATGACAGTAGTCCGACTGACAACTTTACCAGGACGAGGACATGTCAATGTCAAGCTTTTTCCAAAAGCCTTATCTCTGATAAAGCAAGCTACAGTAAATTACACATTGTTTGCTTAGCTAGCTAGCATACCAAATGGATAAGCTACCTTCACTTATACATGATCAATCCCAGGCTGTATCACAACCGGCCATGATCGGGAGTCCCATAGGGCGGCGCACAATTGGCCCAGCTTCGTCCGGGTTAGGGGAGGGTTTGCCCGGGGTTGGCCGTCCTTGTAAAATAAGAATTTGTTCTTAACTGACTTGCCTAGTTAAATAAAAGTTAGTAAATTTAAAAAATACAATTACAAATGAAAAGCATGCAGTTACTGAATGCTAAATATGGAATCAACGTAAATATGTAGTTCTGACTAGGCTCTTCAAAAGGTGATGAAATTAAAACCAAAAGAGTGCTAACACTTAACAACCCCTTGAAAACAGCACATAGTTGTCAATGGTTTTAGCAGAGCCGGGGGTCTCCTTGCCTTGAAGCAGCCAAATCTAACACTCTGCACCGCATTGTGACGTTTCATTGATAACGTTCCTCTGCCCCATAAGTTTGATGTGATGTTGTGTGTAAGGCCGCTGACACTATTGTCCCATGCTGTCTACTTAACATCCACTACATGGCCAAAAGATGCTCGTCGAACATCTCATTCCAAAATCATGGGCATAAATATGGAGTTGGTCCACCCTTTGCTGCTATAACAGCCTCCACTCTTCTGTGAAGGCTTTCCACTAGACGTGGGAACATTGCTGCGGGGACTTGCTTCCTTTCAGCTACAAGAGCATTAGTGAGGTCGGGCACTGATGTTGGGCGATTAGGCCTGGCTCGCTGTAGGCGTTCCAATTCATCCTAAAGGGGTTCGATGGGATTGAGGTCAGGGCTCTGTGCAGGCCAGTCAAGTTCTTCCACACTGATCTCAACAAGCCATCTCCTGTATGGACCTCGCTTAGTGTATGGGGGCATTATCATGCTAAAACAGGAAAGGGCGGCTGAGCCGTTGTTTGTAAATGTTTAAACTTCACAATAACAGCACTTACAGTTGACCTGTGTAGCTGTAGCAGGGAAGAAATTTGATGAACTGATGGGATCTTTAATTTGAAAAGCCTGAATGAAGCTATATTTAATCGTTATTTGTAAAGAGAAATAATAATGTTCCTGTTTTCCTTCTAAAATGTTACTAGGACTTTATACAGTGACACCACCAACGTCCAGACGACCTCCTGTAGATGTTATGCCGTAATTCCCATCAGATCCCATTGGCTGAACACAGCTGCTATAAATAGCCATATGTGTTAATTGTGTCTGTCGTGTTGAGACAGGTGCTGGGAGTATCAGCTCTAATGAACTGAGTGAAATGGAGTCTAACAAGATGATGCAGCCCCTTGATCGGGCGACACCTTAATGGTCTGTAATTGATGGCTCCAGGCAGCATGTTGTGGTGATCTGTTGTTGAAGGGAATGTTTTTTTTCCCCCCCCCGATATCCAAGGAAAATAGCATTTTGTTTGTTTGCACTGTAGGTGCGGGGAACAGATGGGTTGAATTGTGGTTGATTATTTTTAAAGGTTACATCACAATTCACTATCAGTTGTATTTTCTCGCAGCATACTGTAACACTTACCAGCCAATCTTTAGGTGTCCAACTATTCATGTTCTTATTTGATGCTCTTTCCCCACAGCCAGTCTGCCTCATATACATATGATTACCTAAACCCCAAACGCCTGATGTTTCATAAGAATGCATGCCACCCGCACCGCCACCTCCTTTCAGCTGTCTCATCACTTAGCCAGTCATTTTCTCTCCCGTCACAATTAGCGCCCAGTCTTTCAGCTCTCCCTCTCTCTCTCTCTCTATCCAACACTAATGATCCTTCAGAACATTAGGATTAACTGAGGCAACGCCCCTTAGAGACTTAAATTAATTTAAAAACAGAATTCCCTGGTGCCGTGTGGTAAAGGAGGGCACTCCTTCATTGAAGCTTCTAATTGGGGGACTTACAAATATGATCAGAGGATTTCTCTAACAGAGGTCTTCAGCTCTAAGACCTATAGGATCCATGTCAAAGAGGGATTGAAATGGATTTAGTTGTGATTTCTTTTGGTCATTAATCTACACAAAATACACCATAATGTCAAAATGAAAACAAATTCTACAAATGTTATCAAAAGTTTAAAAAACAACATCTTGTGAAATAGGGGTTGATATGATTTTTTTTGTGACAACTCCTTCCTCTGTCCCCCACATATACAACACATGTAATGTCCTTCAGTCAAGTATTCCATTTCAACCACAGATTCAACTACAAAGACCAGGGAACTTTTTGAAAGCATCGTAAAGAAAGGCAGTGATTGGTAGATGGGTAACAATAACACAGCAGACATTGAATATATCTTTAAGCACGGTCAACTTAAAATGTATACTGTGGATGATGTATTTAACCACCGAGACAGAACAAAGATACAGATCCTTCTGAACTGAGCTGCAGGAAGGATACTGCTCAGGGATTTCACCATGAGGCCATTGCTGTTTTTAAAGCAGCTACAGAGTTAAAGGCTGTAAATGGAAAACTGAGGATGGATTAACAACATTCTAGTTACTCCACAATAATGTCGTAAATGACAAAGTGAAAAAATATATATATATTTCAAAATATACATCCTGTATGCAACAAGGTGCTAAAGTAATGTTTTAAAAAACAAACAGCAAAAGTATGCCATTTTGGCCTAAATGCAATGCCTTATGTTTGTGGCAAATACATCACAACACATCACTGAGTAACTGCCTCATCATTTTCAAGAATGGTGGTGGCTGCATCATATTAAGGGTTTGCCTGACATCGGATAAGACTGGGGAGTTTTTCAGGATTAAAAGAAACGGATGGACCTAAGCACAGGCCTAGAGGAAACCCTGCTTCAGTCTGCTTTACACCAGACACTGGGAGAGGGACATTAAGCTACAACACAAGGCCACATCTACACTGGAGCTGCATACCAAAAAGGCAGTGAATGCGCTGACCAGCTAGCAATTGTCTTGACTGACATTTTCAAACTCTCTCTGACCCAGTCTATAATACCTACATGTTTCAAGCAGATCACCATAGTTTCTTTGCCCAAAATCTCAAAGGTAACCTGGGGCGGCAGGTAGCCTAGTGGTTAGTAGCCTAGTAACCTAGTAACCTAGTAGCCTAGTAACCAAAAGGTTGCTGGATCGAATCCCTGAGCTGTTCCCCGTGTGCTGAAGATGTGGATGTCAGTTAAGGCAGCCCCCCACACCTCTCTAATTCAGAAGGGTTGGGTTAAATGCACCAAACACATTTCAGTTGAAGGCATTGTTGTACAACTGACTAGGTATACCACTTTCTTTTAAATGACTATCGCCCCGTAGCACTCACATCTGTAGACATGAAATTCTTTGAAAGGCTGGTCATGGCTTATATGAACACCATCAACCCAGACACCTTGGACCCACTCCAATTGGCATACTACCCCAACAGATCCACAGATGACTCAATCTCTATTGCACTCCACACGGCCCTCTCCCACTGGGACAAGAGGGACACCTATGTGATGAATGCTGTTTATCGACTACAGCTCAATGCCCTCAAAGCTTCTTACTAATCTCAGGACACTGGGACTGAACAACTCACCCTCTGCAACTGTACTCAACTTCCTGATGGGCCGCCCCCAGGTGGGGAAGGTACTGTGGGCAACAACACATCTGCCACGCTGACCTTCAACACAGGGGCCCTTCATGGGTGCGTGCTTAGTCCCCTCCTGTACTCCCTGTTCACCCACAACTCCAACACCATTATTAAGTTTCCAGACGACATAACGGTTGTAGGCCTGATCACCAATAGCATACTACAGCTGATAAATCTTTTTGCACGCAAAAAACCTCAACATTTATTTAAAAATGTTTGGTTTGTTGCAAGCTTGTTAGCTAGCTATCTGGCTAGCTGGATAATACAGAATACTTTAATTACCAGAACATATTTGACAACGTTTTTAGTTTTTATTAATCATTACATGAAAATGAACAAATTTACAAGGAAATTATTTTCAAATGATGTACAAGTATGGCAATATAAAATAGCTAAACTACAGTTGGGAATGTGAAGGGAAAAAAAGCATTGCATTTTGACAGAGGAATTTAGAACTTGATTAACAGTGTTACCATTGCAACAACAAGGCCAAAGTAAAAAATAATAATAGTTGTATGTCTCTTGCCCGCACCCCTCCCCAGTGCTGGCTACCCAATGGGATGTATATAAGGGGTACAAAGGCAAGAAAGTGGTAATAATTTGAAAGTTTGAAATGGGATCATATAAACATGGCCATATTTGTATTTTTGTGAATTCTATGTGAAATAGGTTTTAGACACAGTTCAGTAGGTTTTAGACACCATTCAGTTGTAAAGCTTACATGCAATTAGAGTGCCCACAATATTAGCCTACTTGCCAGTCTCGCACCAATTGCCATAAAATCCTCTAGCCTTTCACTACATTAATGAAATCCTTTGTGAGACATTAAACCATTAAATATTATACAATTATAAAATCAAAATTAATATTTCACTAATTTCAATAAAAAAAATCTTTGTTTATACTCTAGGTCCACCATCCTCTAGAAACTGAACATATTAATATCAGTGAACGATAGAACGTTGAAAGTACATGGAGCTGGGTTATCCCAGCTGTGAGGCAGACCCTAGTCTGTACTACCAGTCTTGTACTGCCTGATCTAGAGAGACTCAGTGGGGGGAATAGTGATTAAAACCAAGAGTTCACCCCCCTCCCTCTCTCTCATTCCCTCCCACTTTCGCTCTTCTTCTCTCTCTGCTCTCTACTGACGCACTAGGACCTCCCACGTCATTCTCTACATCCAGATCCAGCTCTTTTCCTCCCCCTCTAATAAAGACTTCTAAACTACTCAGCAGGCATACCTAGACTGATTAAACAAATAACTCAGCTCCCTGTATGTGTGCTGTGCGTGTGTAAGTGTGTGTTTGTGTGCGTGCACGAAGGAGGGACCATGCCTGCATGTGTGCGTGTGTGTGTGTGTGTGTGTTTGTGTGTGGAGCGCTTATGAACTGAGTCCACGAGATCTTTTAACACCTATTAGTACCACTCTCTCATTTCCTTTGTTTTGATGGAGCTTCTCTATAATGCCATTAAGAAGCTAAAACGGTACACAGGGCTATGTGCGCCAGCCACACCCACAGCAACGATCCAGTCAATCCGGTGACGCAATCACAGGTCAGTAGAGAGGAGTGTAAGTGTAAGTGTAATCTTATGCAAGCGTTCACAATTAGAACTTGTGTCTCCTTAGACAGCCAACGTCACCAGCAGTTTGATCGCCATATTGAAGCTGATCAATTGGTCACACTAAGCATGGGGTCATGTTCATTGAGAATGACGACGAGTCAACTTGATGGGGAGAAGAACGGAGAGTAAAGTGGGAAATACCATTTCATCAAATAATTATCACAGCCAAAGTGCGACTTCTTCTGAGCCCTTCCATAAATCCTACAACTTCATTTTACCATACATGCTTTATTGGTCATTTACACAGATATTCTGTCTCAGTGACCAACCTGTCACACAAAACACACCTCAGGCTGGGAGAAGCTCATGGACACTTAGGTTGGCAAGTTGAGAACAAGTTCTCATTTACAATTGCGACCTGGCCAAGATAAAGCAAATCAGTTTGACACATACAACAACACAGAGTTACACATGGAGTAAAACAAACATACATTCAATAAGACAGTAGAAAAATAAGTCTATATACAATGTGAGATGAGAGAAGGGAGGTAAAGGCAAAAAGGGGTACATTTAGGGGTAAAGTGCCTTTCTCAAAGGCATAACAACAATACCTGTTGTTGTTGCCGTATACAGTGATAATGTAGCTGGTAACCAACCGTCTGGCTGCCAGATCACTCCCTGCAGGCAACTTGGGGGTTGAAACCGGCAATCTGCCGGTCACAGGCCTGCCTTTCTAACCTCGGCCCTACTGCCACCCGTATTCATTTTGCTCGTTCCTCTCTCCCTTTGCTTTGTTCACCATTTGACCTGGCTTATGAACCCGTCAAAGTATGTCATTTAGAAATGTGGGTGAAACTATCCCTTAAAAGTCTGCTGAATACTGGTGGGTTAAAAGTTGTTAAAAAAACAAACAGACTTGAACTTGATTCTGTTTGCTGTGATTAACTAGCCTGGCTGACGTGACCCACGTGACTCACAGTGCAGGGAGAGCTGTGACCGCACTTGTCTGGAAAGGAAGCCGGTTTGTTAATGCAATATTTGCTCAGAAATTGTGCGCGGGGTTTGACCGGTTCTCTCAACAGTTTTTTTCTTCTCCTGAGATTGAGACCTCTCATTGTTCGGATTTGAAAATCCAACTATTGTAATAGAACGGGTAGCGCTCGGGGGCTGTGTGTGGCTGTGCGTGTGGGTGGCGGAGTGAGAAAGACACAGAGGAGCGCTAACCAGTAAAAGCACAGCTCCCTTCATTGTCGACACACTGTGCCAACAAGATCAAAGAGCCATTCCAGATGGAGGTCAAGAGGACTTCGAAACTTAGGTGCTAGCCAGACTAGTGATTAACTGCAATGGAAAAGTAATTGTTTGTCTGCTTTACGACAGATTGCTCAGGACTTCTCAATTTTTAACCCAGCGAAACCCGCTGAGAACTGGATTGCGGTCTTCGTGTACAAAATACTTTGCTTCGCCAGCCGAGAGAAGCAGGTCCAAGATCTTTTCTTCGAAGAGCAGGTATAGTTTGAAATGATGCTGCTGGTCATGCCTCAAGATGCCTAAAATAATCAAGTTTATCACTAAACATTCTTCTCTCCGGATAGGAAAGGTAACATCGCCTTAAGACTTCTGTCAATGGCAGGAAGACATTCTTACCCGGCTTCGAAGAGACCAGAAAGTCCTTCATCAACTTGTAAGTTTAAATAGTGGATAGGCATAAGGGTATTCATGGGAAAATTTGATGACAGCATTTGTAAACACTGAATGAAAGTGTGAACAGCATTTCAAAATATGTTATGCATAACTGCACACTCCAATGCATTGCTGTGTACATGAACCTTAGCCCAAAATGTATGGAAGATCTAAGCATCAAACAGGGAATGAGCATTTATATGGATATAAATGGCTATATAGTATACAAAATAAATAGTGTGTCAGTGTGCTTCCATGCTTTGCACAAGTCCTCATATTGTAAAATCTAATGATTTCTATCTAACAGGCTGGGACCAACATGGTTGAGTACCTGCACCAGGCAAAGGTGACCAGACCCTACCTATTTGTGTTGGCTCTTGGGGACAATTGTCTCTGCTCACAGGTGTTTACAGTCATTAGCGGACAGGCATTGGAGCAAGGTACACTTTTTGGTGCACTGGATCAGTGCTTGAAGTTCTATTATGTGTTTGATATCAACTTTCCCAGACTGTGTGCCCCAGCATGGGAATTCCTACATGCCACGGTGTATCAGCTGCCAGGCTGTTGCGAGAATACATTTTTTTCCACTGAACAAGAATGTATAAGTACCTGCTCTTGTATGTAGTGGGAGAAGTGACAGGATAATTGTTTGTGTTCCTGTGAGTTTGTCACATCCTGACCATAGTTTGCTTTGTATGTTTCTATGTTTTGTTTGGTCAGGCTGTGATCTGAGTGGGCATTCTATGTTGGATGTCTAGTTTGTCTGTTTCTGTGTTTGGCCAGATATGGTCCTCAATCAGAGGCAGGTGTTAGTCGTTGTCTCTGATTGGGAACCATATTTAGGTAGCCTGTTTTGTCATTGTGGGTTATTGTCTATGTCTATGTTAGTTGCTTGTGTCAGCACAGTTCTTATTATAGCTTCACGGTCGTTATTCGTTTGTTGTTTTGTATTCAGTTTTCAGGGCTGTCTGTAATTAAAATATCATCATGAACACCTACCACGCTGCATTTTGGTCTGCTTCTTACGACGATCGTGATAGATCAATGGCTGGATGAGCCATGCGTGTCTCATATTCCATTGCTAATATGCTCTTAAGACACTATTTATAGCTCTGTTAAATTTACTTTTATTTGTTTTAATTAATTTGTGCCTGCTTTTTGCCTAGTCGATGGTATGTGCTTCTTTGCTTTTAGTTCAACTACTGTTGCACATAAATCTCTATATAGTTGTATGAATAATATATAATGACATTCTTTCTATAACAATTTATTTGAAATACAAATGTTACATTTTGAGGATTGTGAACAGTGCTTTATTTATGAAATACAGTTATTACTTAAATATTGACAGTCATTAGTCCACACAATGTTTTACACTTGATCTCTATGTAACAATATTTTGTGTCACATCTGTTGTAAGGAGGAGACCAAGGCGCAGTGTGGTAAGCGTACATTCTTAATTTATTAAACGAATGAACACTGAAACAAAATAACAAACGGTGAAGCTATAGACATGAGTGCTTACAGGCAACTACACATTGACAAGAACCCACAAAATACCCAAGGGAATATGGCTACCTAAATATGGTCCCCAATCAGAGACAACAATAAACAGCTGCTTCTGATTGGGAACCAATTCAGGCCACCATAGACATACAATAAACCTAGACTTACAAAACCCCCTAGATATACAAAACCCATAGACAAGGTAAAACTAACATACCCACCCTGGTCACTCCCTGACCTAACTAAAATAAAGAAAACAAAGATAACTAAGGTCAGGGCGTGACAATTTTGACCAATTTTGATCCAAATGTTATTTTATGGCAAAACAGCAAGATGTGTGTGCTGTCACCTAAGATAGCTGAAGTAGTATGTGTCAGTGAATTTGAACATATATTGACTAGCTCTGGCACTGTCTGATCGATAGATCTGTGTTAATACCACTGAAGACAGACAGTGTCACACCCACCAATGCTTTGTTTTTCTCAGATTGCGATCTGAGTGTGCACAGCAATTTCAGCTGAAGCTTCAGTCATGTTTGAACTGATTGGTTCATGAAATAATATCAATAAATTTTAATAATCAATCCTAGCTTTTGAAATCTTAACTTATGAAATAACACATAATTAGGCAGTTGGGCTTTGTTTCGGTGTGCTATTTAAAAAATATATATTCTTTGTTCATTATTGTGGACAATTCTCTGACGTGCTGTGATGTATGTTCTGAAATGCAGGCAAAACAAATCAATTATTTAAAATTTGACATTGTTTCCTGATTGTGTGTATGTGTTTGTAGGAAAGGGAGAGGGCACGATGGTAGAGAGTGCAAAAATATGCAAGCAAAATTGAAATTACGATGACACTGAAAATAACCCGAAGATTACATTAAAAATTACCCAGCTGCTAGCCAACTCATCTCAAATCATCTTTAACGATAAAGCAGCATGGCAATAATCCTCAAATCCTGGACAGCTGAGACTTAATGAGGCAGTCCACCTCTACCTACAGTGGTGTGGAGTAGAGGTCAGCCCAGTGGTGTTCTGAAGCTCCAACAACCACACTAAAACACGGATAAGATTTATTAGACCTAATTGGTTCTGCATGAGGCCACAAGAATAGCAATTTTATCAGAAACTGCTAAAAAATGAGCAGTTTTGTGTTAATTAGCATAGGACTGTAGTCTGGACGGAGCTCTAAGGTCCTTAGAGATTGGTTGGGTGTTGGAGTCCTGGGAATTAGGATAGTAACATAATTCAGTGTTTTATGAAGGTTAGAAAGTGGTGAGACTTCTGGAGACTGGACAAAAATAAACTTAACACAAGTTAAAGTTAATGCAAGTATTGGCTGATAATGAATTGTCATTCCGTACTGCATTTTCATGAGTTGTAGTGAAACTGTAGAATCTATTTCTCTGTGATGGAAGTTAAACCCACTTGCAGACATCAGGCAGATCAGATCTCAACTCTCCTGCTGGGTGGTGTGAGTGCCAGAAACTGTATGGACGGCCTCCAGCCAGGCTTCTCTGGACCCCTGTGGAGTTTATAAGACCTCACACAACCCATACACTACCTTCACACTAAACAAACAAGAACCAGGACTTGGCTAGAGGGAGGGATCACCCACGCCCTGTCAAGCTGTTTTGGAGTAAGAATATCTGATAAACACCCAGCCTGGCTGCTCAGATGTAGAGGCTCTCTCCTTTCGAGGCTCTGATTATAGGTCTAGCTAGCTATCTACCTATATTGTGTTAACAGTGTTTTGTGGCTGGGTCTGACATCAAGAAATGGTACCGCTACAGTATCTCTGTACTGTCTGCCGGCACAGGGATAAGAACAGGGATGGGGCCGATAGAAAAGAGGAATCCAGATGGAGTCTTTGGAAAGTTTATTTCTACAACACTGTGGACAATTCAAACTCGCTGGCACTCAGGTGTGTGGACGAAATAGGAGACAGATATAGAGATAGACAGACACACATGCACACACACCTGCAATTGTACACAAACACACACACCACAAGAATCCACGTTGTTGTCCATAGTAACACTGTAAGGACGGACGCTGGAGATGAGAAGCAGGTTTCGGGAAGTCAACTTTTATTGAAGAACAGACAGGTAACAAAACAGGAACAGAGTCGGGTAAACAATGACAAACTACAATTAATGCTGAAGCTGGGAATAGAGCGGGGAAGCTGACAGATATAGGGGAGGTAATGACAGAGGTGATTGAGTCCAGGTGAGTCCAATGATCACTGATGCGCGTGACAGGGGGGCAGGTGTAGGCGTGACAGTACCCCCCCTCTAGGGGCGCCAACCAGCATCCCACCTGGGGGAGCCCGACGGGCCGGCCGAGGCATGGGTACTTGACAAGCCAGCTGAGCGTAAACTCTCAAACCGGCAGAGGCATGGGAGCCTGGCGATCTAGCTGAGGCATAGGAGCCCGACGATCCAGCTGGGATGTGAAAACATGACGATCCGGCTGAGGCCGGAAAAAGCCTGGCAATCCCGTTGAAAGCCTGGCAATCCCGTTGAGGGGTGGGAGCCCGATGATCCAGCGGAGGCGTAGCAGCCTGACGAGCCGGCTGGGAGTAAAAACATGACGATCCGGGTGAGGCCCGACGTGGGTTGTGCGCCTTCCGAGTCAACCGGGGCAAGAGCCTCTCGAGCCAGCTAGTGCGTGACAGCACGACGAGCTGGCTTAGGCACCCCTGGTTCCATCGGTGGCGGCCCCCGGACACGATGTCACCAACAACCGGAACGCCAGCACTCCCCGATGCTTCGTATGACGTCTTTAGCATTCTGTAACGACCGACGCTGGAGATGAGAAGCAGGTACAGGGAGTCAGCATTTATTCAGGAACAGACAGGTAGCAAACCAGGAACAGCGTCAGCACACGGGTAAACAACGACACATGACAATTAATGCTTAAGCGGGGAACAGAGCAGGGAACCAGACAGATAAAGGGGAGGTAATGACAGAGGTGATTGAGTCCAGATGAGTCCATTGATCGTTGATGAGCTTGACGGAGGGAAGGCAGGTGTGTGTAACGATGATGGTAGGAGTGCGTAATACTGGGGAGGCTGGCGCCTTTGAGCTCCAGGGAGGGGGAGCGGGAGCAGGCGTGACAAACACGATATACACTGCAAGTTTTCAGACCCCTTGACTTTTTCCACATTTTGTTACGTTACATCCTTATTATAAAATGTATTAAATGAAACTATCTACACACAATTCCCCATAATGACAAAGCGAAAACAGATATTTATAATTTTGTAAAAACAGGAACCTTATTTACCAAAGTATTCAGACCGTTTGCTATAAGACTTGAAATTGAGCTCAGGGGCATCCTATTTCCATTGATTATCCTTGAGATGTTTCTACAACTTGAACATCTCTGGAGAGACCTAAAAACAGCTGTGCAGCAACGCTCCCTATCCAACCTGACTGAGATTGAGAGGACCTGCAGAGAAGAATGAGAGGAACTCCCCAAATCCAGGTGTGCCAAGCTTGTGCGTCATACCCAAGAAGACTTGAGACTGTAATCGCTGCCAAAGGTGCTTCAACAAGGTATTGAGTAAAGAATATGAATACTTATGTAAATGTGATGTTTCAGTTTTTTTTAATACATTTGCTAAAATGTCCCAAATGTTTTTTGCTTTGTCACTATGGTATATTGTGTGTAGATTGATGAGGGAAAACATCTATGTAATCCATTTTAGATTAAGACTGTGACATAAGAAAATGTTGAAAAAGTTAAGGGGTCTGAATACTTTCCGAATGCACTGTAAATGTATAGGAGACCAGGCAGTACTCAGGGTGAGAGGTAACAAATCTAACAGCTATAGCCTCTGTAGTAAGCTCTCTAACAGTGCTGACCAAACAGGTTACTACCACAGTGGTCTAGAGAATGGCAAGAATCAGCACTGAATCTTCTGTAAATATCTGGCTTTTAGATAAATTTACATTTGGGAAATGTTCATAATTTACTGTTGCCAAAACGGTTTAGACCTACTTCCTTCTGCTAACTTCTGCAACAAAGTATGAACCATCGCTCAGAGCAGCATGCAAGGTTTCTGCGATTGTGGGATGGTGACACATTTTATTTTAGTTGCTCAACCTTTATTTATACAGCTGATCCCAATCGGGGTTAAAGATATTTTTTTCAGGGCAATCCTGTACATTTTGAATTGCCTGCTGAAGCTTACTGTCTGTTGAGGGACAGCTGTTAAAAATAAAATAAAAATTACAAATCAAATCAAATTTATTTATGTAGCCCTTCTTACATCAGCTGATATCTCAAAGTGCTGCACAGAACCCCAGCCTAAAACCCCAAACAGCAAGCAATGCAGGTGTAGAAGCACGACAGCTAGGAAAAACTCCCTCGAAAGGCCAAAACCTAGGAAGAAACCTAGAGAGTAACCAGGATATGAAGGGTGGCCAGTCCTCTTCTGGCTGTGCAGGGTGGAGATTATAACAGAACATGGCCAAGATGTTCAAATGTTCATAAATGACCAGCATGGTCAAATAATAATAATCACAGTAGTTGTCAAGGGTGCAGTAAGTCAGCACCTCAGGAGTAAATGTCAGTTGGCTTTTCACAGCCGATCATTGAGAGTATCTCTCCTGCTGTCTCTAGAGAGTTGAAAACAGCAGGTCTGGGACAGGTAGCACGTCCGGTGAACAGGTCAGGGTTCCATAGCCGCAGGCAGAACAGTTGAAACTGGAGCAGCAGCACGGCCAGGTGGATTGGGACAGAAAGGAGTCTTCATGCCAGATAGTCCTGAGGCATGGTCCTAGGATTCAGGTCCTCCGAGAGAGAGAAAGAGAGAATGAGAGAGCATACTTAAGGACACCGGATAAGACAGGAGAAGTACTCCAGATATAACAGACTGACCCGAGCCCCCCGACACATAAACTACTGCAGCATAAATACTGGAGGCTGAGACAGGAGGGGTCAGGAGACACTGTGGCCCCATCCGATGATACCCCCGGACAGGGCCAAACAGGCAGGATATAACCCCACCTACTTTGCCAAAGCACAGCCCCTACACCACTAGAGGGATATCTTCCACCACCAACTTACCATCCTGAGACAAGGCCGAGTATAGCCCACAAAGATCTCCGCCACGGCACAACCCAAGGGGGGGCGCCAACCCAGACAGGAAGATGACGTCAGTGACTCAACTCACTCAAGTGACGCACCCCTACTAGGGATGGCATGGAAGAGCACCAGTAAGCCAGTGACTCAGGCCCTGTAATAGGGTTAGAGGCAGAGAATCCCAGTGGAGAGAGGGGAACCGGCCAGTCAGAGACAGCAAGGGCGGTTTGTTGCTCCAGAGCCTTTCCGTTCACCTTCACACTCCTGGGCCAGACTACACTCAATCATTTGACCCACTGAAGAGATGAGTCTTCAGTAAAGACTTAAAGGTTGAGACCAAGTCTGCGTCCCTCACATGGGTAGGCAGACCATTCGAAAAAAATGGAGCTCTATAGGAGAAAGCCCTGCCTCCAGCTATTTGCTTAGAAATTCTAGGGACAATTAGGAGGCCTGCGTCTTGTGACCGTAGCGTACGTGTAGGTATGTACGGCAGGACCAAATTGGAAAGATAAGTAGGAGCAAGCCCATGTAAAGCTTTGTAGGTTAGCAGTAAAACCTTGAAATCAGCTCTTGCCTTAACAGGAAGCCAGTGTAGGGAGGCTAGCACTGGAGTAATATGATCACATTTTTGGGTTCTAGTCAGGATTCTAGTAGCCGTGTTTAGCACTAACTGAAGTTAGTCCGGGTAGCCGAAAAGTAGAGCACTGCAGTCGTCTAACCTAGAAGTTAAAAGCATGGATTAAGTTTTCTGCATCATTTTTGGACAGAAAGTTTCTGATTTTTGCAATGTTACGTAGATTGAAAAAAGCTGTCCTTGAAACAGTCTTGATATGTTCGTCAAAAGAGAGATCAGGGTCCAGAGTAACGCCAAGGTCCTTCACAGTTTCATTTGAGACGACTGTACAACCATGAAGATTAATTGCCACATTCAACAGAAGATCTCTTTGTTTCTTTGGACCTAGAACTAGCATCTCTGTTTTGTCCGAGTTTAAAAGTAGAAAGTTTGTAGCCATCCACTTCCTTATGTTTGAAACACAGGCTTCTAGCGAGGGCAATTCTGGGGCTTCACCATGTTTCATTGAAATGTACAGCTGTGTGTCATCCGCATAGCAGTGGAAGTTAACATTATGTTTTCGAATGACATCCCCAAGAGGTAAAATATATAGTGAAAACAATAGTGGTCCTCAAACGGAACCTTGAGGAACACTGGAATTTACAGTTGATTTGTCAGAGGACAAACCATTCACAGAGACCAACTGATATCTTTCCGACAGATAAGATCTAAACCAGGCCAGAACTTGTCCGTGTAGACCAATTTGGGTTTCCAATCTCTCCAAAAGAATGTGGTGAATGTGGTGATGGCATCTAAAGCAGCACTAAGGAGGAGCACGAGGACAGATGCAGAGCCTCGTTCTGACGCCATTAAAAGGTCTTTTACCACCTTCACAAGTGCAGTCTCAGTGTTATGATGGGGTCTAAAACCAGACTGAAGCATTTCGTATACATTGTTTGTCTTCAGGAAGGCAGTGTGTTGCAGCGCAACAGCTTTTTCTAAAATTCTTGAGAGGAATGGAAGATTATATGCCGAGATATATGCCGATAAGGTTTTTATATTTTCTGGGTCAAGGTTTGGCTTTTTCAAGAGAGGCTTTATTACTGCCACTTTTAGTGAGTTTGGTACACATCCATTGGATAGAGAGCCGTTTATTATGTTCAACATAGGAGGGCCAAGCACATGAAGCAGCTCTTTCAGTAGTTTAGTTGGAATAGGGTCCAGTGTGCAGCTTGAAGGTTTAGCGGCCATGATTATTTTCATCATTGTGTCAAGAGATATAGTACTAAAACACTGTAGTGTCTCTCTTGATCCTAGGTCCTGGCAGATTTGTGCAGACTCAGGACAACTGAGCTTTGGAGGAATACGCAGATTTAAAGAAGAGTCTGTAATTTGCTTTCTAATGATCATGATCTTTTCCTCAAAGAAGTTGAGGAATTATTACTGCTGAAGTGAAAGCCATCCTTTCTTGGGGAATGCTGCTTTTTAGTTAGCTTTGCGACAGTATCAAAAAGACATTTCGGATTGTACTTATTTTCCTCAATTAAGTTGGAAAAATAGGATGATCGAGCAGCAGTGAGGGCTCTTCGATACTTCACTGTACTGTCTTTCCAAGCTAGTCGGAAGACTTCCAGTTTGGTGTGGCGCCATTTCCATTCCAATTTTCTGACAGCTTGATTCAGAGCTCGGGTATTTTCTGTATACCATGGAGCTAGTTTCTTATGACAAATGTTTTTAGTTTTTAGGGGTGCAACTGCATCTTGGGTATTGCGCAAGATTAAATTGTGTTCCTCAGTTAGGTGGTTAACTGATTTTTTTCCTCTGACGTACACACAACTAAACTAAATTAGATTAATAATCCAAGAAAATTATTCCATTAAATGCATCGATATGAGAAGGGTGTGTGTTGTAACATCCACAATCTCTTTAAAAAATATTCAAGCAAGCATTTTTTTGAACATGGCGTCATTGTAAACAGAGATTTATGGATATATATAGCATATTATTGAAAAAAAACATAAATGTACTGTGTAACATGTTATATTACTGTCATCTGATGAAGATTTCAAAAGGTTAGTGAAATTATTTTTCATTTAATCCTGCGTTTGGTGATTGCATATTTTGTTGAATTTGGCTATGGAAATTAGCTTGGTCTTCAGTGTGTCTTCGGTGGTGGTTTGACATAAATATGTGCTATGTTTTCGCCGTAAAACATTTTAGAAATCTGACATGCTGGCTAGATAAACAAGTTGTTTATCTTTCATTTGAGCTATTGGACTTGTTAATGTGTGGAGGTTAAATATTTGTAAGACATTTTTTTGCGTTCCATGCGCCACATTCCAGCTGACGGTGGGAGGGCTGGTTCCCAATTGGGACTCAAGATCCTTAACACGTTAAATAATCTGCTTGCAAGTCTACACATACAAAATTAACCCCAAACATGGATATTCATTAGGAAAATGTGCATTCCAATAAATAGCCCAGACTTTTCCCTCAGACATATCAATGGGATTTTCAACACACTGTACAATTGATAAATGAAGACATGTATGTGGCTTGCACAAGCATCATTCCCTGAGTTGAGTGCCCATCCTTTATGTAGATATCTACATAAAGGATGGGCACTGTGTTTTTGGGAGGGAAATGCATTGAAAATACATGAACACCCACAATGTTTATTCAACAACTTGGTGTTAACCCAGCAGGCAAAACTGGTTGAAATTACCTAATAATTCATGTAAAACTGCTTGTAATGACAACATTTCAACCAGTTTTTACCCTGTGGCAAGTTAAAAGCTGTTTTTTAAGCACATGTATTCCCTTTGATACAGTCACAGTGCACACACAACAGAGAAATGCATGGTAAAACCGACATGTCATTAACATACTTCACATATTCTTAAGATATGTTTTCAAGTCAGTGTCTCATATATTACACATACTGTATCTTGTTGATGAAATATGTTCTGGTGTCACTAACATGTGTCTGTTCAAATATGATCGACAAATGATTGACACTGATCCAATGATTTCACATAAGAGTGGCATCTCAGCCGTGAAACGTTGTCCAGGCCCCATGGCATGTGTAAAGAGAATTAGGGTTCAGACAAATGTAAAAATGTTTGTTAACGTTTAACCTCTTGAGCTTATGGCTGAATACTGCCCCCTTTGGAGGAAGTGCGTGCCCATAGTAAACTGAAAATATTTTTTTCCAAAATTGCTAATATATGCATATAATAATAATTATTGAATAGAAAACACTCTAAAGTTTCTAAAACCGTTTAAATTATGTCTGTATGTAAAGCAGAACTCTCAGGGCAGCCTTTCTCCCAAACTCTCTCTTGTCAAGAGAAAAGTTGGGTCAACTTTGACGTCATCGCCCCCACCCTTCCCAGGCAGCTACCGATCTGGGAACAGTATGTATTTGTTCAGCGCGATGTCTGCTTTCAATTGGCACGTTCATTGTTTGAATTTCGCGCTCCCTCATCCTTTGGCGGGCGAAAATGCCCGGGTCACTCTCACATACATGCACTCTATTGCGCGCGGCCGATTTGGAGAACGTTCTTTTCCAATAGACACCAGTTGAAGCCGGTTCGTTTGTTTGCGATTATCATTGTTTTACATGATAAAAACATCATTTTGCTCGATTCTGCACTTAGTTTGACCAGTTTAGTCGACATATAATATGTAATTTTGAAGTTTGATGCGCAAGAGTGCGGGACCAGAAGGAGCAGAAGTTATTTTGGGTGCATTTCAGCTGAAGCTGTTAGCATATGCTAATACAAAGACGCACAACTTGAAACCAAACGATGTATTGGGTAAGTATGACTCCTTCTACGTCTTCTGATCGAAGAACATCAAAGGTAAGGGAATATTTATGTGGTTATTTTGGGTTTCTGTGGACTCCAAACGTAGAGGAGACACTGCTAATATCTGAGCGCCGACTCATAGCATAGACTAGTGAACGAATTCTGTAACGTTAAAAATAAATGTAACACAGCGGTTGTATTAAGAAGAAGTGTATCTTTGTAACTATATGTAGAACATGTATATTTAGTCATGTTTATTGCTTGTTATCTGACGTTATCTGTCGGAGCTATCATAATTTCTCCGGACATTTTGAGTAGCATTTTTTGAAATGTCGTCATTGTAAACAGAGATTTATGGATATTAATGGCATATTATTGAAAAAAAAATGTACTGTGTAACATGTAATATTACTGTCATCTGATGAAGATTTTCAAAAGGTTAGTGAATTATTTATTTTTTAATCCTACTTTTAAATTTTATATTTTCTGGGACAAAATGGCCGCCGCTTGCCTTTTGTTTCGGTGGTGGTCTAATATAAATGTGTGCTATGTTTTCGCCGTAAAACATTTTAGAAATCTGACTTGCTGGGTAGATGAACAAGGTGTTTATCTTTCATTTGAGCTATTGGACTTGTGTAGGTGTGGAGGTTAAATATGTCTAAGAATATTTTTTCGCATTTTGCGTTATGCTAATGAGCTTGAGCCGTAGTCACGATCCCGGATCCGGGATGGGTAGCATCAAGAGGTTAAAGAATGTTATCGTTTAAACGATAAGAAAAATCATAAAATGACATGAATTCACAATTCAGATATGCAGCACAATCTCCAGCAGACCTGGTTACCTACCAGACTAGCCTAGGCAGCCGATAGAGCATGGCCGCTAGATCTCCACGAAATCATCTAGGCTTGATGTACATTCCCGGGTAATACACTTGTGTCCCCTTAAGACTGGCTCGTACATAAAACATCCTCCATTCAGGCTGCAAAGGGATCATTATCCTCCTTAACTGGCTTTAATGGTGAGAATGCTTGAGTGGCTAATGCCTAGGAATGTTATACGCGGATGTTGTGTATCACGTTCAGCCAATCAGGTTGCAGCAGTCTGTTGTTTACCCCTGGCTGAACCTGGAGCGCAACATCAGGATGTAGCATTAGCCACTCTAGCATGGTGGTGGAAAATGGCATTCCGTAAAGAAAGTATGCATATTTTCTAGACGATTGTGCAGATCTAGTGCCCATGCAAAACTCTTAACCTTATGCCTAACCCTAAATTAAGACCAAAAAACTAACTTTTGTTTTCATTAATGTTTGCAATATAGCCAATTTTGACTTTTGTGGCTGTGCTATCTAGTGGAAACCCCACCAGACGGTGCTCACCTTACTGCTGTCCCACAATCACTCAGCAACGATGGTAGTTAATGCAGTTTGAGATTCTCTGCTGTGTACCTCTCCTCCATGATCTCAGTTGTCAGTAGTACATGGGACTTCATGTCCCACTTCTCATTAAAGTGATGGGTCGTTGCAGTGATGTATGACAGCGTGTTCATGGACGTCCAACAATCTGTTGCTCCACATATGGTGTTTGAGAGCTGGTGCTTTGTAGGCCTACTTGCAGAGTAATCATTGTATAATTTCTCCATCCGGGCCGTCACGGTTTTTCGACATGGCATCTTGCAGTCTGGTTCTAGACATACCATTAGGGCAACATTGAAGCCGACATCGTCTACCATTGGCAATGGCTGCATATCAACTGCAATAATTTCTGTAATCAGCCCTGGGTCCCTTATCACACTGCTGCCAGCAACGGGTTGGGTGACTTGGGTCTCATGGTGCCTCCCTTTAAGCATTGCACCTGTACTGCCGCTGTAGCTCAATTCCACCCTACAACGTTTGCATTTCACAACCTTCTCATTTAAACATCTCAAAGTACTGTCATAGCAGAGTTTGCTGCTGTCCCATCCCTGTCTTGCCCTTTGCCATTTTTTTCTTGCGGACTTGCGGAGCGCTATATATCCGTGGCAAATCATTTTAAAGATGCATATCTCCTCCGACTAACGTTATAGAATTGTTGCGTTAGGTATTTGTATATAAAAAAATGACCCTTTATAATGATGATCAGGACCAGTTATCAGTAGTTTTGTAAACCTTTTCTAAATGTTAATGATCCAATTTGCATCTAACGTCACAGCCCTAAAGACATTATTTCAGTAATGAAAATTGAATGCGGAGAAATAGAAAGAAAGAATAAGTAAACGTTCCATTAATGCTTCCTGTATCTAACTAGCAGATGGTCCGCGTTCTCTCTGTTCTCCCTGCCTGCCTGTCGTTGCTTACGGATAACTAACAGAAGAGCTTTCATGGGCTAAGCCCCGCTCTAAAACAGCCTTTATTCTCACATAGTATAAGCTTATCTATACTGTGTGTTTATCACAGCGTACTTTTTGTGTGTGTGTGTGTGTGTGTGTGTGTGTGTGTGTGTGTGTGGCAGCGTAGGGTCTGTGTAGCAATGTAAGCCCACACACCAACACAAATCTTTTCTAACCTCCAACTTCACACCTAAGCCTGGGATAAATGATACAGTATACAGAACATGCACACCCTCCCACACAGACATCTACAGTAGACACACACACACACGTCCCTCTCCAAACACACACTGAAAGGGATTAGTGTTATGGTACTGTATATTGTTAGCTGTGTACAAGGCGGTTGTTGTTTTGTGCAGATCTTCTCCCCACGGTTTTCCTACTGTCAACCACTCAGAGAGAGACGTGTCTCATTACAGTCCTACTTGGGGGCATTTCCACCTCACAATCTCTCACTATGTCTCTGCTCTGTAAATACACATGTGAATATTGAACACAGAGGAAATAGAACATTCAGTTAGTTGCCCAAGAAACAAATACTATGATTACAATTAGAAGTTCATTACTGTTCAGAGTGACAATGAAATGAATCTTCTGTCAGACTTCTCTTTACTGTTTTACCATCATGAGATTTTCTCATCATCTCATTAAATAAAGGAGCAATGTTGCAATTTGGAAAGCGGGAAGGGCTCAAACATGGCTACCATCTAAAAATACCTGTTATGTTTATCAGTATGTTTGGGAACAGGATACATAGACTCTATGCGTTGCAGTAGGTAAAACATTAAAGATACAAATTCCTGTTCATTATATGCAGTTTGGATAAACAGCCAGGCATGTGAGAGATATATATTTATCACGGTTCTCCCCAGGATTTTATAACAGGGTGATGCTGCTGAGTTTGGCGGGGGAGGCTTGGAAGTGGGTGGTGCTCCCCTTTGTGCTCCAAGATTTTTGCGTTATTGAACACATGTAACTGCCATTTTCCTGCAATCTTGTTCAAAAATTTGCCTTTAATGATTATAAACAAAGTAATAGTTGTACAGCCAGTCCACAAGGTGACACAGCTCCCCTCTTACATTCTTTGGGGAGAACCCTGAATATTTACAGTGCCATTTTGTCTGTTTTTGGTCCCATGTGTTCCAATCCCACAGAGTTGTTTTGCTAGTATGCTTGTCTCATATCTAGGGTGTACTGTTCTTTGCACTGTATAAATTGACCCTCCCCCCCACCCCCACATTTTACAAGGATGAAAATAGATTGCATCGCACCTACCGCTATGGTGCAGCCGAAACACTTGACACACCAGATCCCAGCTCATATCTCCAATGCAAAACCATGCCATTACACAGAATATAGATTACTTCTTGGATCAATCCCTGCCACTCGGAGAAAGGATAAGATGCCAAAAGTAATGGAACGTTTGTGTGTGTGTGTGTGTGTGTGTGCATGTGTGTGTGTGCGTGCATGTGCGCATTTAAGCTAAACGTCTATCCATATTTATGTGCATGCGTGTGTGTGTGTGCGCACGCTTGTGGCCATGAAAATGCATTCAAACTATTGAGACAAATACTGTCGCCGTATTTCTTTCCCTGCGCCAAGATAAGGCCTTTTGGCAGCAGTAGTGAGTTTACAAACGGTGACCTCGGGGTCAGAGCCTTTACAACAAGTAGCCTTGTTCCCCACACACACTTGCAGGAGTCATTCAGAAAGCTAGAAAGTTGGCCTTGTGATGATAACAGGGTTAAAGAAGAGGTTCCAAACTGTCAGATAGATGTGTGTTTAGCTTTCTTTTCCCCTCTGTATCTTTGGGCGAGAAATGAAAACGAGTATCCTGGTAGCAGATGGCTTACTGTAAGCAGTGCTGGATATGAGTAATGTGTAGAGAGGAGGTATAAATGTATACACCTCTTTCTTCCGACAGGTTTTCCTCTGGAATCATCACACTGACTTTGATGTTGTGGGGTAGGTATTTTGAGGAGGCAGATGTGTTAGAAGACAGTATAGCAGGAGTGTGTGTGTTTGTGTAGGAGAATCGCTTTGCTTTAATGAACAGTATTATTTCATACCCAATCTGCTCATTATGTTATGCTTCAGTTAGGGCAGATGTGACTGTCCATATTCCAAACTACATACTTTCCCTCTACCTGGAACGTCATACCTCGGTATAGGGCTAGGCGATATATCGTATTTTACTATATACAGGGATTGATGCATGGACTGGTTCGGGTGTTTCATATTGGTATATTGGTATGTCGATGTTTGTTTTGTTAAATGTTTTATACCACTCCGTGTGTAATGTCTGTTTTGAATAGTTTAGTCAATTTGCTACTTGAGTCATCTCTCTCCCTCTCTCCTTCCACACATGCCTCACACCTGTCATTCAAGGAGAGCAGTTTGGAATAAAATCAAATTGTATTGGTCGCATACACGTATTTAGCAGATGTTGTTGTGGGTGTTGCGAAATTCTTGTGTTCCTAGCTCCAAAAGTGCAGTAATATACTGTATATCACGTTTTAAGGTAAGACCCTGATGCAGACGAACGGCTGTAAGACATGGTTTTAATTCTAGACACAGGAAAGGTAGGAAGTATACAGGGGGTACAGGGAAACAGAGGATGAACAGCAGAGGGGCTAATGATCTTGGAGCAGGGGGAGAAAGGTCTCGGCTTCCGGGGGTGTAGCCGCGGGGCTATAGCGGCGTGCCAGCGCATCTGGCTTGAACTTCTTGGATACCGGTTGGTGCTGTGGAAGAGAAGTGGCCCGGGTCTTACTGAACCCCTCCCGGAGGTCCTGGTACTCTGCGAGACTGGGGCAATTTCCAAGCCCCCAGGAAGACATCCCGGGGCAGGCAGAGCGAACTTCAGGCAATGAGCGTGGCAGGACGTGCTCCAGTCCACGATGGCACCAGTAGCCCAGGCAATAGAGGGATTTTCTTGATGGAGCCAAGAGAATCCCGATACCACGGGAACCTGAGGAGACTCAACTAGCAGGAATTGAATCATCTCGCTGTGGTTCCCTGACACTCGTAGGTTGATGGGGGTGGTCTGGTGGGTGACCCGGTCTATAGAGCACCCGTCCAGCGCTCTAACATCCATGGAAATGGAGAGGGGTTGAGTTGGGATGCCATATTAGAAGATGTCATGTGTAAATTTCCTTATAAACAATTGCTAGTATAACAAAGTTTAAAACAGTGTGAGCTCCTATTCACCTGACCTTAATCTAAAACTGATTACATCGTATTTTCTTCTGTATCAATCGACACACAATACCCTATAATGACAAAGCCAAAACAGATTAGAAATATTTGCGAATTTATAATAAAAATAACAGAAATATCACATTTACATAAGTCTCTAGACCCTTTACTCGATACTTTGTTGAAGCACCTTTGGCAGCGATTACAGCCTGGAGCCTTCTTGGGTATGACGCTACAAGCTTGGAACACCTGTATTTTGAGATTTTCTCCCATTCTTCTCTGCAGATCCTCTCAAGCACTGTCAGGTTGGATGGGGAGCCTCGCTGCACAGCTATTTTTAGGTCTCTCCAGAGATCTTGGATTGGTTTCAAGTCCGGGCTCTGGCTATTCAAGAACATTCAGAGACTTGTCCCAAAGCCACTCCTCCATTGTCTTGGCTGTGTGGTTAGGGTCCTTGTCCTGTCGGAAGGTGAACCTTCCAGTCTGAGGTCCCAGACTGAAGTCCTGAGCATTCTGGAATAGGTTTCGATCAAGGATCTCTCTGTACTTTGCTCTGTTCATCTTTCCCCTGATCCTGACTAGTCTCCCAGTCCCTGCTGTTGAAAAATATCCCCGCAGGATGATGCTGCCAGCACCATGCTTCACCGTAGAGATGCGTGTTAGGTTTCCTCCAGACGTGAAGTTTGGCATTCAGGCCAAAGAGTTCAATCTTGGTTTCATTAGACCAGACAATCTTGTTTCTCATGGACAGAGTTCTTTAGGTGTCTTTTGGTAAAGTCTAAGCGGGCGTTCATGTGCCTTTTACAGAGGAATGGATTCCGTCTGGCTACTCTACTATAAAGGCCTGATTGGTGGAATGCTTCAGAGAAGGTTGTCCTTCTGAAAGTTTCTCTCATCTTCACAGATGAACTCTTGTCACCTCCCTGACCAAGGCCCTTCTCCCCCGATTGCTCAGTTTGGCTGGGCGGACAGCTCTAGGAAGAGTCTTGGTGGATCCAAACTTCTACCATATAAGAATGATGGAGGCCACTGTCTTTTTGAAGACCTTCAATGCTGCAGACATTTTTTGGTACCGTTCCCCAGATCTGTGCCTCGACACAATCCTGTCTCGGAGCTCTACGGACAATTCCTTTGACCTCATGGCTTGTTTTTTGCTTCTGACATACACTGTCAACATTGGGACCTTATAAAGACAGGTGTGTGCCTTTCCAAATCATGTCCAATCAATCAAATTTACCACAGGTGGACTCCAATCAAGTTGTAGAAACATCTCAAGGATGATGAATGGAAACCGGATAGACCTGAGCTCAATTTCGATTCTCATATCAAAGGGTCTGAATACTTATGTAAATAAGGTATTTCTGTTTTTTAATTTTTAATACATTTGCAAACATTTCTAATAACCTGTTTTCGCTTTGTCGTGTTGGGGTATTGGGGGTATATTGATGAGGATTTTTATTTAATCCATTTTAGAATAAGGCTGTAACGTAACAAAATGGGAAAGGGGTCTGAATACTTTCTGAATGCACTGTATATACAGCCACAAGCAAACACCAAGGCGGCACTCAGCAAATGGTACAAGATCATGCCCCAGCAAGAATCCTCTCAACCAGAAGCAGTCTTTATTGTCACAGATGAATTTAACCAAGCCCGTCTAAAACATATTTCCCCAAAATATCACCAACATCTATCCTGCCCCACAAGAGGATCCAGCATGCTTGACCAAGTATACACAAAGATACATGATGCATACAAAGCCATCCCTTGCCCCCACTTCCGCCAAATCAGATCATCTCTCTCTGTTCCTACTCCCCTCCCGCAACTCAAGAGATGTCAGCAGAACGAACCCTGATGATTCTGTGGTGCGTGACGCATACAAGGCAAGCAGATACAACCTCTGCAATCCATCAGGGATGCAAAAAGACAATACACACTTAAACTTGAATTGATGTTTGACATCTCAGACTCGTGCCACATGCGGCAAGGACTACAGGCTATCACAGACTACAAAGGCAAATCCAGCTGTGAGGTAGCCACTGGCACCTCCCTCATAGACGAGCTTAACACATTCTATGCTCACTTCGAGTCAGACAATACCGAGCCATTCTGGAAGATTCTCGCTGATCAGGACAACCAGGTGCTTTCGCTCTCCAAGGCTGACGTGAAGAAAAATCGAAATAGTGAATACTCACAAAGCCGCTAGCCCAGATGGCATACCTGGCCGCATCCTCAGTGTGACTAGTTGGAGGGCATCTTGTCGGACATCTTCAACCTGTCCCTGTCCCACAGTGTAGTCCCCACCTGCTTTATGGAGGCCACCATCATCCCAGTGCCCAAGAAAAACAAGGTGACATGCCAAATGACCATCACCAATCTGCCGGAACTTGGTCATCATGAAGTGCTTCGAGAGGCATGCCAGGCATGCTGGACCCACTCCAATTTGCCTACCGCTCCAATAGAGCCACGGAAGATGCCATTTCCAACGCTGTTCACACGGTCCTATTTAACATCTGTTTTTTTCATTATCAGTTAAGCACTCGGCAAAACACTTCAGAATGTGCGGTCGACGGTTTCATTATTGCAAAAATGAATCGATATTAAATAAAGATGATTATTTGAAGACATGACCAAGTCGCTCTCAGTACTGAATTTCCACATCAAAGGCCAGCAGCATCATCAACGACACAACACACCCCAGGCACAAGCTGTTTTCTCCCTTACTGTCGGGCAGACGAAGCATGAGGTCTGATACCAACAGGCTCAGAGAATGTTTCTATCTACAAGCTATCAGACTGCTGAACACTTGAACTGGACTGACCACCTGCTCGGATTCTCCACAACTTAGCACACATGCACTCACTCATACAGACACACATATAATATACATTCATGTTACACACACATCACAACTCCTGCTACCAAATGCTTATTACACTGCTCAGTTCATACACTTTATACACAGTTTATACATAATCGTTCTTTAATTACAGTACTGGTTTGTGAATCTTACTGTATGCAAACAGCTAGTTTGTCTTTTCTTAGGAAGTTGTGGCTAAAATAAATTGTGTTAGCCACTAATGCTAATCACTAGTTAGCTGGGGAGCTAGCCAGCTAGATATTTAAATGTTAATACAGCCTGATACCGGTACTGGTGTAGGCCTAGATCAGCATGTTGTTTGTGCAACGGTATATTCTAAATCAGAGAGGAATACGTAAACATTCATATTTTTGCTACGTCACAGCTAACTTACACCAAGTTAGAGAAACATTCATGTAACATCTAATTAGGGTCCACTAGGAAACACTGACAAACATTTGAGTTCTTACCCACATGAACCCTTCCTTGGCTTTTTCATTCGTTGTCATGTCAAACAATACTATTCAAACTTCCCACAATATTTAAAATGTTGGCTGAATTTGATTGAACAGTATAAAACAATCAGAATGGCGAAACCCCAATTATGTGTTGCCACTCTAGGGTTATGCACTACCCATAAAGCATTATTGAACTTGTATTATTCAAAAACCTACAATATCGTCAAATATCATCATACCGTCATAGATATTGTGATATGATATTTTGGCCATATCATCCAGACCTACCTCGGTAACATAATTATGAAGATGTAGGTTTACAGATTCTCAGAATCCCTTAAAACCAATAACACAGGAAACCAACAGCAGAATGCTTTCATACAATTTTAAACCATTCCATGGAACCATAATCTATCAAATGATACATTACAATCTTGTTTTTCTCTCTAATGACATCTCAGAGATGGGCTCATACTGTGTGTGTGTGTGTGTACCTGTGCACGCATGCGTATGCGTATGCGAATATTGGTGAGTATGTCTGTGTGAATGTGGACATTTACAAGACCTCCTCATAAAAGCCTCTCATAATCATCCCCTCCTTCCAACCCCATCCATTAGACTGGTCCTTGTGCTACCCGAGCAGCCACATGAAAATCCCATCACTATTTCAGAGGCAGGCGAGTACAGCACCTCTGGTTAATACATCTCTGAAGGCCTGGGTAAGATGTGTTTGTTTCCTGACATTCCTGACATAACAATAAGGAAAGGGTTTCATGTTCTGCTAGAGATAGGGAACATGTTTTGAATAAGTAACCATGAAGATGCACTGGCCTAATTCGCATATTGGTTGAATTCATTTACATATTCTTTGGCATAAAATCTTGAAAAATGTAGGGACGTGTACAAAGTCTACAGTACCTTAAGTCGTGTATCTTAAGCATCACAAAATAATTTAATCCCACCATGACATGTTCACTATCTGGATGCTACTACTAATTGTAATTACTACGTAAAAAAATAGTCTCACTTCTTGGAAATGATCTTATCCATCTCACGTTCCTCTCTTTGATAGCAGGAAACCTGATTGTCAGAGTGGAGGAGAGAAGACGAAAGGGGGATGGCATTGTTAGTGGTTTCTTCAATCAATTAAAAGGAGTCCGGGGGACTGTGTGATTGCAGACGGTCCTGGCTGTGATATCCATTCATTAAGGAACCCCTTTAGTTTCTGGCGGATGGTTCCGGAACTTAGCCCTGAAGTCACTGTGTTTCTGACACTGTGTAATTAGAACTTCCTTCACCGTGGAACTGGAGAGAACACCAAAGACTGGTACGACTACACACAGAGGAACCTTAGAGAACATCAAAGACTGGTGCTGTTACACAGAAGAACTGTAGAGAATGCCTAAGAACGGTGATGTCACACAGAGGAACCGTATGCCTACTAGGTTTGGTTTGCTCCTAGCAAAACTCGACTAGGCGTCTCAGCTGTGACGTGGTAGGTCTCACAAGCTCACAGAATGGGACCGCTGAGTGCTAAAGCGCGAAGCATGTAAAAATCGTCTATCCTCGGTTGCAACATTCACTACTGAGTTCCAGACTGTCCAAGAGGTTAAGCAAGCTCTGAAAAACAGCAGGGGCATTAGTGAGACCAAAAAGCATAACCAAACACTTGAAATGTCCCAGCGGTCCCATGCCATTTTCCACTCGTCCCCTTCTCTGATGCGGACAAGGTGGTAGTCATTCCAGAGGTTAAGTTGAATAAACACTGGCACCATGGAGGGGGGCAAAAGCAGCACTGATAAGTGACAAGGAATACTTGTTCCTGACATTGATACTATTCAACCCACGGAAGTCTATGCATGGCCTCAGTGACCCATCCTTCTTCATGACAAAGAAAAACCCAGCTCCCCCCGGAGAGGAAGAAGGCCTGATATGTCCGACAGCCAGGGAGTCCTGGATGTATTCTTCCATGGCTTCTTGCTCATGGCGAGAGAAGTTATACAACCTGCTACTAGGGAGAAGAGCTCCAGGCTGAAGCTCGATAACACAGTTGTACGGCCGATGAGGTGGCAGAGATAGGGTGTGGTGCTTACTGAATACAGGATCTAGACCGTGATATTCTGAAGGAACAGAAGACAGGTCTGGGGTTCTGGAATGGACTGGGGTGCAGACAAGGCAGGAGGAATGGCAGAATGTAGACGATTAGAATGACAAAATGTACTCCAAGTAGTTACCCTTCCAGTGGACCAGTCAATCTGTGGGTTGTGTAGCTTAAACCGTGGATGACCCAGTGGTGAGTGAGAACAGTCAATTATGTGGAAACAGTTTGTTTCCTGGTGATTTCCAGAGAGACGCAGGATAACAGGAACAGTTCTCTCCAAAACATAAAAGAGTAGCTTTCCATTGAGAGTCTTGGCCTCCAGAGGTGGATCGAGTGAAATAGTGTGCAGGCCCAACTGATTAACAACCCCTCGATCCAGAAAGCTCTCATCGGTTCCTGAATCAATGAGAGCAGGCAGAGAAAAAGCCTGGCTCTGCCACACAAGGTTGGCCTCAAGCAGGGGTCTGGGAGATGATGGGCAGGCGATTTGGCTCAGCAGTATATCCCCCATTACTGCTGAGCCCCCTCTTTTGCTGGACACAGGGAACAAGTGGAGACCAGGTGACCAACCTGGCCACAATATAGACAGCTCGTAGTACTGATATGCCGCTGCCTCTCCTCTGTAGATAGACGGGTCCGGTCGAGCTGCATGGGTTCAGGATTAGAACATTCTTAGAGATGTGATGCAGTCGGAGAAGGAGAGCAAGGCACTGAAGCAGATGTTATAGGACATGCAACCCTACCTCCCCACTCCCTCCGATGCTCACGGAGACGGTTGTCAATGCAGATAGTGAGAGAAATTAGTTTATCAAGTCCACCAGGCTCCTCTCTGGACACCAACTCGTCTTTGAGGTTCTCAGTGAGTGCGTTCCGGAATGCTCTCTGAAGGGCCTCGTCATTCCAGCCGCGCTCTGCAGTGACGGTGCGGAACTCACATGCCATCTCAGCCACACTCTGGGAGCCTTGACTTACAGACAGAAGAATGTTTAGCGGCATCCTTTCCACAGACCGGGTGGTCGATGACCTTGCTCATCTCACCTGTGAATCCACCGTAGGAGAAGCAGATAGGTGACTGTCTCTCCCACACCGCAGTGGCCCAGGAAAGCGCTGCTCCACAAAGGCAGCCAATCAAAAAATTAATCTTGGCTCGTTCACTAGCATAAGAGTAGGGCTGTTGCTCAAATACTAGTGAACATTGTACAAGAAAGGCTCTGCAAGCGCCAAGGTTACCATCATAGTGCTCAGGAGACGGAACAAAAAGCTCCTGGGGAGGAGAAGAGGGACTTGAGGCTGGTTGTAAACTCTGGGCGGAGATTCGGACCTGTAGGTCAGGCATGCTCTGTGAAATCTCCTTGATGTTCTCCAGCAGGGCTTTCAGGGCTTGGTCATGTTGCTCAAGAAGGGCGCCTTGACCAACAAGAATTTGGAGAAGAGTAGTGGAGTCTGCTGGGTTCATCTTTTGGCCAGGTCGTACTGTTTAAGCGAGTGTACATGGCGAGTAACTGCAGGTCAAGAATACACTGAATGAACACCAGAGGGCGTAGCAGGAGCAGAAGTGACACATAGGGCATCTTTGAGAAGCATTTTATAGTATTCCGTATTGGCATTACAAGATAATTTAAAACCTTTTTTGTAATAACATAGTATATGGGATTCATTTTAAGAAATTTGGCTTAATTAATTAGATTAATATTATGTTGTTTCTATTCAGAGAAAAATGAAAAAACAAAACCCATTTGGTTAGGATGGAATGGAAAATATGGCGCTGTACAACGTGACGGTCGGGATTCTACAGGATTGGAGGATTCTAAATAGTTTGCCTTCATTAGAAAACTTTGTTCAGATATTTCTGTAAGTCAGTCATATTTATTCCCATAGTAATTCATTATGGATCCATAACTAAATCAACATCTGCATTTTGAAAAAGTATTTTTTTAATCATTATTTTATTAGCGATGTAACGGGATTCTTCTGTTGACGGAGAGGCAGACCAAAACGCAACGTGGTTATTGTGATACATCTTTAATAAAGATGAAAATAGAACAATATACAAAAAAAAACAAGAAAATGTGAAAAACCGAAAACAGCCCTATCTGGTGTAACAAACACAAAGACAGGAACAATCACACACAAATCCCAACACCAAACAGGCTACCTAAATATGGTTCCCAATCAGAGACAATGACTAACACCTGCCTCTGATTGAGAACCATATCAGGCCAAACACAGAAACAGACAAACTAGACACACAACATAGAATGCCCACTCAGATCACACCCTGACCAAACAAAACATAGAAATATAGAAAGCAAACTATGGTCAGGGTGTGACAGTACCACCCCCAAGGTGCGGACTCCGGCAGCAAAACCTGAACCTATTGGGGAGGGTCTGGGTGGGCATCTGTCCGCGGTGGCGGTTCTGGTGCTGGACGTGGCCCCCACTTCACCATGGTCTTAGTCCGCCACATTGTCCGCTTCCGTGGCCTCATAACCACGGCGACCCTTCTAAATGACCCCACTGGACTGAGGGGCAGCTCGGGACAGAGGGGCAGCTCGGGAAAGAGGGGCAGCTCGGGACAGAGGGGCAGCTCGGGACAGAGGGGCAGCTCCGTACTGGCTGACGACTCTGGCAGATCCTGGTTGACTGGCGTCTCTGGCGGATCCTGGTTGACTGGCGGCTCTGGCGGATCCTGGCTGACTAGCGGATCATGGCTGACTGGCGGATCCTGGCTGACTGGCGGCACTGGCAGATCCTGGTTGACTGGCGGCTCTGGCGGATCCTGGCTGACTGGCGGATCCTGGCTGACTGGCGGCACTGGCGGATCCTGGCTGACTGGCGGCACTGGCTGCTCCATGCAGACTGGCGGCTCTGGCTGCTCCATGCAGACTGGCGGCTCTGGCTGCTCCATGCAGACTGGCGGCTCTGGCTGCTCCATGCAGACTGGCGGCTCTGGCTGCTCCATGCAGACTGGCGGCTCTGGCTGCTCCATGCAGACTGGCGGCTCTGGCTGCTCCATGCAGACTGGCGGCTCTGGCTGCTCCATGCAGACTGGCGGCTCTGGCTGCTCCATGCAGAGTGGCGGCTCTGGCTGCTCCATGCAGACTGGCGGCTCTGGCTGCTCCATGCAGACTGGCGGCTCTGGCTGCTCCATGCAGACTGGCGGCTCTGGCTGCTCCATGCAGACTGGCGGCTCTGGCTGCTCCATGCAGACTGGCGGCTCTGGCTGCTCCATGCAGACTGGCGGCTCTGGCTGCTCCATGCAGACTGGCGGCTCTGGCAGATCCTTGCAGACTGGCGGCTCTGGCAGCTCCTTGCAGACTGGCAGCTCCTTGCAGACTGGCAGCTCCTTGCAGACTGGCAGCTCCTTGCAGACTGGCAGCTCTGGCAGCGCTGGACAGGCAGGAGACTCCGGCAGCGCTGAACAGGCGGGAGACTCCGGCAGCGCTGGCGAGGAGGAAGGCTCCGGCAGCACTGGACAGGCGGGAGCACCTGTAGGGATGAGACGGAGAGACAGCCTGGTGCGGGGGGCTGCCACCGGAGGGCTGGTGCATGGAGGTGGTACCGGATAGACCGGACCGTGCAGGCACACTGGAGCTCTTGAGCACCGAGCCTGCCCAACCTTACCTGGTTGAATGCTCCCGGTCGCCCTGCCAGTGCGGCGAGGTGGAATAGCCCGCACTGGGCTATGCAGGCCAACCGGGGACACCATGCGCAAGGCTGGTGCCATGTAAGCCGGCCCAAGGAGATGCACTGGAGACCAGATGCATAGAGCCGGCTTCATGGCACTTGGCTCGATGCCCACTCTAGCCCGGCCGATACGCGGAGCTGGTTTGTACCGCACAGGGCTATGCACCCGCACTGGGGACACCGTGCGCTTCACAGCACTTCCTGTGTGCCCCCCCAATACATTTTTGGGGCTGACTCTCGGGCTTCCATCCACGCCGCCGTGCTGCCTCCTCATACCAGCGCCTCTCCGCCTTCGCCGCCTCCAGCTCTTCTTTGGGGCGGCGATATTCTCCAGGCTGTGCCAAGGGTCCTTTTCCATCCAACTCATCCTCCCACGTCCAGTACTCCTCACGCTGCTCCTTCTGCCGCTGCAGGAACAATCACCCACAAACCCCAACACCAAAAAGGCTACCTAAATATGGTTCCCAATCAGAGACAATGACTAACATCTGCCTCTGATTGAGAACCATATCAGGCCAAACACAGAAACAGACAAACTAGACACACAACATAGAATGCCCACTCAGATCACACCCTGACCAAACAAAACATAGAAACATACAAAGCAAACTATGGTCAGGGTGTGACAAGCGAAATGTGTTTATTTGTTTATTAGGCTGCTGTGCAGTCTACAATACATACTGTAGTATACATGAGAAAGTGCCTAATTCCTTACATCAGGGAGAGCAGGCCATGTCTGTACTGCAGAATGCAGGGCACACGGGAGACCGATGTTATTTCATAGATGTGATGTCTTCACTATTAAGTCTACAATGTAGAAAATAGTAAAAATAAAGAAAAATCCTGAATTTTGTAGGTGTGTCCAAACCTTTGACTGGGACTTGCTTAATTAATTTAAATAATACCTTACTGTGCCTGGTGAGCAGTTGGTCAAGTTCTGTTGTCAGAAGAGGAATGGAAATGTCAGGGTGAACTGAAGACCTGACGAACCTGCCACATATGTTGACTCTGCCTGTTGGAGGTGGAATTCCAGAAGTCACGGGTGTGCATGGCATGGATTCTGTCTCCATCTCGATCCTCGCCCCTTTCAACGCAAGTGAGTCAATGATTCCAATGATTCGTCTGACAAACAAATAACTTTGCTTCCTGCAGGCCCAGGCATGGATCGAAGCTGGCGAGATAATCAATAACGTCATCTCCACAGATGAATCAACCGTGGCCCTTGAGTAATTTGCTCAAAATTGCTACACTAAAAAAGGAAGATGATCAAGAAGATTAACGAAAGCACAAAAATGTTGATTGAAGAAATTCTGTTTTGAGTTAGAAATGTAACACTTTAGAGTACTTAAGCATCGAATACATTGCAAGTTGAGGGATTTTCACAACAGTAGCTATAAAAAGTCTATTGTCCTGCTAATAGGAATCATTTCCATGATGGGCTACATTCTTTATTGTAACCACAATGTCACACATAATTTGTATCTACATTTCCAATTACTTACAGAGTGGGATTTACAAATGTGCGCTTTTAATTATTAGTTACATTGTTTTAGTTCGAACGTGCAGACTTTTTTTCTTTAAATTATTGATTTATGTAGGAGGCTACATTTTAGACCAGTTGCAATTGTAAGCAGGCCTAATAAAAAAAATCCAACTTCCATTAGGCTGTTAAACCTCAGAGCCTACCTCAGCCAGTTAAGTTATTTTATATAGGTCTAGGCTCCGAAGAAATAGACTGCAACTAAGCCCTCGTTGTTTGTAAAGTTATTGTTGAAATTAATTGCTTGGCTAGTGTCGGTTTTCTCCATTTGTTGGTGTGCAACACTTGCATAACAAGTGCATTTCTCTCATGACGCACATCAAATTGAAACGTATTGTCATTATCTGCAGAGTAACGTTATTGTATTTGGCGCAGAGAAAGTGTCCACTTTAGGCCGGGGATTGTAGGCCTGTTGAGAGAGAGCTCTAGTGTAAATCGCTGTAATATGGATATCTTCCGTACAGGGTTCTAGCGTGATCTGCCCAGAAGAGTGTAGCCTACCGCCTATAGAAATATATAATGACTACGAGGGCAGTTTCTAATTAGCAAAGCTGGCCTCATCAATTGCAACGAGTTATGGGATATTAGAACCCTGTTGTCTTAACCCTGTAATCAACCTACACGTTAACTAGCTGGCTTTTGTCTTTTTCCTGGCATTAGCTTAAATTGCAATTTTATTTCACCGACCTTATGATCTGCTTCAGACCGCTTGCGTTCTGCCTAAGGAGCGTAGCTACAATGCTTGAGCTGGTCCCATGGTTGACTCAGAGCGGTAGACCCTCTGCATTGTTGTGACTCCATTGTCTTAAACTTTCCCATCTTAAACCTAAGCATGGGTAAACTCAAAATGTCTGACAGTTAGTGGAGGCTCCTCAGAGGAGAGTGATTTCATAATTTAGACCAAACAACTACCTCTTTCCCAACTGTATTTAATTTATTTATTTATTTTGCTCCTTTGCACCCCATTATTTTTATTTCTACTTTGCACATTCTTCCATTGCAAAACTACCATTCCAGTGTTTTACTTGCTATGTTGTATTTACTTTGCCACCATGGCCTTTTTTGCCTTTACCTCCCTTCTCACCTCATTTGCTCACATTGTATATAGACTTGTTTATACTGTATTATTGACTGTATGTTTGTTTTACTCCATGTGTAACTCTGTGTCGTTGTATCTGTCGAACTGCTTTGCTTTATCTTGGCCAGGTCGCAGTTGTAAATGAGAACTTGTTCTCAACTTGCCTACCTGGTTAAATAAAGGTAAAATATATATATATTTTTTTTAAATAGTGAAACATTAAGGTATATTTAAGGTGTAAGGTATATTAAGGTATATTTTTTTAGAAACATATCTATACATTTTTCAGAACATTAATCTTGGGGAGGCTGCGAATTTTCGCAGCTTTTTGTTAAAAATCGCGCAACATTTCAGCGCCCTGCTACTCATTCCAGGAATATAGTATATGCATATGATTAGTATGTGTGGATAGAAAACACTCAGACGTTTCTAAAACTGTTTAAATCACGGCTGTGACTATAACAGAACGTCTGTTTCATCGAAAAGCGCAGGAAAATCTGATCACTGGAGATGGAAAAAAATATCCATGCGCCACTTCCATGAATTGTTAAAGGTGAACCGTAATATATGAGGCCGAGCTTGCAGTACCTACAGCTTCCACAGGATGTATAGAGTCTCCTCATTTGATTCTGATTTGATTCTTGGTAGATCCGACCAAAGGGAACCGATTCCCTCCGACCACCGACCTGAGGCATTGTCTCAGTGTTTTTCCGGACATTTTTTCGAGAACATCGAATTTACATCGCCTCCTGATGATTTTTATAGCTTATTAACATGTAGTAATACCTAAAGTTGCATTAGAAAGGTAGAAGTGTTTTGTGAAAGTTTATCGTCGACTTTTTAACTTTTAAAAAATGACGTTACGTTATGAAACGCTATTTTTTCCGTTTATCACACAGTCTTCATAGATCGATATCTAGGCTATATATGGACCGATTTAATCCAAAAAAAGACCCAGTATTGATTATGGGACATCAAGGAGTGCCAAGAAAGAAGATGGTCAAAGGTAATGAATGTTTTATATTTTAAGCGCCGACTACGCTAATTATTTTTGTTTACATTCTACGGGTCTTTTGGGGTGTTAAATCAGATAATAGCTTCTCATGCTTTCGCCGAAAAGCATTTTACAAATCTGACTCGGTGGCTAGATTCACAACGAGTGTAGCTTTAATTCAATACCTTGCATGTGTGTTTTAATGAAAGTTTGAATTTTAACGAAAAACGATCAGTGACGCTCTAAAATATCCGCTGACTACCCGCTGATTTGATCCCCCCGAGGGAACATCCTCCCTAAGAAGTTAACCCTGTGTAGGTAGATACGTGTGTAGGTAGGTGTGGAAAGATAAATAGATAAAAATGATTTGTTGCAAGTTGGGGAGGTTTCACACCTAGCTTGGCTATTCAACAATTCTTTAGTAAATGTTGAATAGTCTATTGTTCAGCTAATATCTCATCCTGCTAGCTTGTGAAAAACAAATAATAATACTTTTTCTGTTAAAGGTTCCAATTGATAAAATGTTTTTTTTGCCACAATTGGCCCCAACCCCAATTAATACATTTGGGCACAGTCGATAGCGTGCTGGACATTGAATGTTGAGGGTTCAAAACCTGCTCCCTACATGTTTCATTATATTATTATGCTGCTCTCAGAGAAAATAGCCTGACTTGTTACTCCCATCTTGTCACGTCCGTCGAATGAATAAGTGGACCAAGGCGCAGCGTGAGTAGAGATCCACATATTTATTACAGTGAAACTTCAAAACAACAAAGAATTAACAAACATGGAGTACGTAGCACACATAGGCACTAAACAAAACAATATTCCACCACGCAGGTGGGAAAAGGGACACACTAAGTATGATCCCCAATTAGAGGCAACGATATTCAGCTGCCTCCAATTGGGAAACATACTCACACAACAACATAGAACTATAATAACTAGAAAACCCCCCTAGTCACGCTCTGACCTATTACACCATAGAGAACCCCGAGGGCTCCTCGCTCTCTTCCACGCATCATTCAGCACGCTTGTGGGCGTGCTGGCAGGATGTACTGTTTTTTAAATTCTGTATATATGAATTACATAGCAGCCTTTAGTTAAATCATGTTTCTAGTCTATTGCATAGTTACAATGTGTAATCATTGATGTCCCAGGAACAGGAGTGATAAACACTGTTGAAGTGTATAATTGTAATACGTATACATGCAGACACAGCATCATTCACAGAATGGAGTTTGATACCATTTTCGTAAATTAACTTTATGACAAAGCAATATGCTCAATCGTTTGTCTCTACATTAACATATTCCTCTCAATTGTACATTTTTTGCTTGACTCGTTAAGACGTCATGACTACTTACATGTTCTTCCCCCATAATGTTTTGTCAGCCATCTTGCTGAAGAAAGTCACCAGGGAGCGGTGGCTAGCGTCAAATTAGTTATTGGAACCACTCGATATGATTGGACATATAAAAACCTTGGGACCCAAATGCATAATGAGTGCTCTAACTCCCCCTTGTGGTGGTCTGGAGCAATGAAGCCGTGACGCTGGGTACCTCTTAAGTTCCTCAGTGTAAACTCGCAACTTTTAAAGGAGGAACCACTGTACTTACCCGTATTTCTGTCTGAGGTTATCCCACCAAACAAAGTGACCCACCCCTCTCACTTTGATCCAGGAGAGACTGACTGCCCCTCTTATTGAAGCCACGGAAGTTCAAGGCCGACAAGCGCTACTGAAGGCATTGTAAGCAGAAAGTAGGATCCCCCATTATAGTGAATGGAAAAATAGCAATCTTCGTGGTCAATCTTCATGTAAGTTAAACTGTTTCTAAGATAATCATGGTACCAATAATTACTTCTAATAAACCAGATGTATGTCCTTGAACTGATTATTTTTAAAAATCGCACACAGAAGATAAAAGGATTAGTTGCTAATGACAGTCTGCAGTACCCCGGTCGGTCTTCAACTTGAGTTATGGATTCATGTGGTCAAAGGCTTTGTCCATTCATATATACACTCATTGTTTTAATTACTCATTCTCTCCACATGCTGACTCAAGATGCCATTGAATCTGACAGCAGCTAATCATTCACATCAAAGGGCCAGAATAACCCGACCCGATCGCTATTCACTCCACAGTACTTCAAATATACACACCTCTTCCTGCTTCATTGTTGACACACAGGGCTCTCATCAGAGCCGAATTAAGACCTTCCACGAGTTCCGCACATTCTGAGGTTCCACAGACAATGCAGGGTTGCCACAGAACAAATTTGTCCATGGCTTTCAATAAAAGCTCCTATATTGGTGTCAGTTTGAATCACAACAGGCAGACATTACAGAGAGTGGATTTGTAATAGCAACCGGCGGTCTAAAAAAAGTCTCGAACAGATTAGAAGGTGATTTAAGACCCCTTAATCTCATAAAACTGGAAAGGAAACACACATTGGGATTGGGGCTGAGGAACCTAATGCTGGTGAATTCCCACGCCATCACAAAGGCTCCTCTGTGTTTTCAACCCATATACTTTCCTCTGTACACAGTAAGCCCTTTTGGAATTCACAGTGGGACAGTTGAACACCAACCTGCAGCTTTACAGACACAGGGGAGATATGGAGGTGGAAGACAAAACATGAGGAGAAGAGGACCGCTTCCATTTTCAAATCAAATCAAGGAGGGGAGGCAGAGGAGAGATGGAAATGAAAGAGAAGAAAGGTGAGGAGGAGGAAAAGACTGAAGTGAGGGACTGTTTAAAATCTAACTTGGAGGGACGACACAGAGGAGAGGTGGAAGTGCAAAGGAGGGCAAGAGAAAAACAGAGGGAACACAGAAGGACTGATGAGAAATACTAGCCAGCAAAAGTTAGATGTATGCGATATCCTATGGAAGGGAGATAGGAGAGAGAGGGGAGCAGAGGACAAAGAGAAAGAACAAAGGAGTGTTTTTAAATAGAATCCTCCAGATAGAAGCAGCAGATCAACAGAAGGAGTCCTCTTTGCCTAATAGGGCATATCGGAAAATATCGTATCCGTGGAAAACTGAGAATAATAAAGATTCTGGTCAGGCACAGAGAGAAACATATACCATATGCTAATGTTTGACTATCCTCCTCAGTCTCAAAGAAATGAACAAGGCAAAGTTTAACATTGCAACCCATTAGTGCCATTAGTGCATACATTGTCTAACAGGCAATCCACAAGTCCTCCTCCCTTCTTTATCATAACTATCTCTCATGAAGGTGCTATAGTCTAGTTATTAGTCAGGAGGACTGGTGGAAAGTGATCTGATCCTGGTCTGTCATCTCAACAGAGTTGAATGGGGCTAGGAGTTTTTCCTGACTACAAGACCTGACCTGGTGGAATGGGCTATAACTAGGACCCAAAGCTATTCCTAGTCAGTCATTTCGTGAAGAAAAACTCAAATTCACCCTTCATGGGGAAATCGAAATTGTATTAATGGGATTAATTATCAGTAATTCCAAGTCTAATTCCTGTTGTATAGTTTCAGCGGGAGAGTCTCCAAAGAGGGCTTTGTGTCTCTCCTAAACAATGGTTCTGGGGTGTAATTGTGCTGACTCATACCAAGATGGGAATTCGCCTATGATTATCTTGTCACTGGAGACTGGGTTATTTCTCTGTGGTGAAAATGGGTTGGTTTGAGTTTTGTGAAGAACTCCCATTCCCCCAACCCCAGCAATATATCCTAAGGCTCCTCAACACACCAAAATACATCCTCATCCCCAGCCTAACCAGCTCCAAAAAACTACAACAACAACATGTGTCTCTCCACCACTGTAGCTGTCTGCAGTGATTCTTTGGGGTCCCATAGCTGCACTATTCAGCTAATTGGCTACTAAAAGACCACTAAACGTCTTTACATAGCTCAGATCAGCTTTAAAACACTCCCCCCAATTAACTGACAGAAGAAGACTGCTTATCTGAGCACTTAGTACTAATGTGAAGCAGGTTGGATTTGGTTAAACAGGTCATGTAAAGAGGGCGGGAGAAGGACTCCTTGGTTGTGTGGGGCTCACAGAGACTGGGGTAATGTCACTGGGGAACATGTTCTCAGAAAATGTGTTTTTCAATCAAACGAGGCAACAGCCTCTTGTTGAGGTTCATACCCGGTAAATGTCAACAAGAAATTTGTATTTTCTCCATGAAGAAAATTTGAAAAGAAAGACACACACAACCTGACTACACCACAAATGACATCTACAACAACAACAATGCATTATATTTGCATTGACACACAATGTGCCAATGATCTATAACCTTGCAGTGCAGATATATGGCACCCAATGACCCATTCCTCTCTCCTCTCTCTGCCACATTGCCATTAAAATGCATCGTTGGCATCCTAATTAAACTGTTATTTCATCCAGAACGCTGCCGAGATAGCTCCTCTTATCTATCAGGTGGAAATGTTGGAGTTGAACACAGTCCAGGATATTATTTGGGAGGCAGTCAATATGCACAAAAAACGCTCCTAAGGCTTTCTTTGCATGAGCATTCCAGCCGAAACGTGGGACAACTGGTGGGAGAAAATGGGTGGACACATGACATCGAAGGCGAGGGATCACGGAATGTTGTTATCTGATGAAGTCTGAAGGAACGGTGGGGAAAACAGGGAGATGAACCTACATGGTGTTAAATCTGGTGCTAACATGGAATCATCTAGCTAGGTATAGTATGTTGATGACACTGGAGCATGACATATCAATACATGTATCTTACATGTTATCAAGCCACTGGCACAAAGCTATATCTTCCAATCCTGCTGTGCCAGTCATACTGATCTCTCCTCACCTCATCTTCTATCGTTAGACAGAGTCATGCTGGTCAATTAGCAGGGACATGCTAAGGCTAACATACGTTAGTGTGTAATTGGTATGTAATCCTGTTAGTTGCCCTATTCTTGAACTGTGGCTGAAGATAATACTAGACTTTTGATCTGTCATTAGCACCAGAACACTAGCAACAGAACACTGGGTGCTGATCGCTTTTAGGAAATTAAGAAGAGTGGGGAGAGAGAGAGAGAGAGAGAGAGAGAGTGAGAGAGAGAATATATCCCTGGTTATGATGAAGAAAAAGTAGACGCATTATGTTTGTGGTTTTTGTCCCTTTGATGTCTTCAGTGGTGCAGTTTCCCATGACACTACTTTTATGGGTAATAACACAAGCAATTTTCTCTTTGCGTTCCCTCGGCCTCAAACCACTATCACTATTTACCTTGGCTTTGTCAAAATATAGAAGGGATTGGTTGATTTCCTTTTGAGTTCCCCCTAAATGCACATGATAGTATAGTTGACTGGCAAAACGCAGCACTTCAAAACTTCAAACGAGACTCAGGAGATAAAAGAAATGCAAAACACCTCAAGTTCCTCTGCTTCCATAATTTAAGAATCTCTCTACACCAGGTTGTATCTTAAGCATACACTCAAGCTACACTTGATTGATACAACTACTGTTTTTTAATTATAATGTAGTGTACTGTAAACAATACCAAAATCATATAAACTCAGCAAAAAAAGAAACGTCCCTTTTCAGGACCCTGACTTTCAAAAAATCCAAATATCTTCACAGATCTTCATTGTAAAGGGTAAACACTGTTTCCCATGCTTGTTCAATGAACCATAAACAATTAATGAACATGCACCTGTGGAAGGGTCGTTTAAGACACTAACAGCTTACAGACGATAGGCAATTAAGGTCACAGTTATGAAAACTTAGGACACTAAAGAGGCCTTTCTACTGACTCTGAAAAACACCAAAAGAAAGATGCCCAGGGTCTCTGCTCATCTGCGTGAACGTGCCTTAGGCATGCTGCAAGGAGGCATGAGGACTGCATATGTGTCCAGGGGAATAAATTGCAATGTCCGTAGTGTGAGATGCCTAAGACAGCGCTACAGGGAGACAGGACGGATGTGTAACAACACCATGTGTAACAACACCTGCACAGGATCGGTACATCCGAACATCACACCTGCGGGACAGGTACAGGATGGCAAAAACAACTGCCCGAGTTACACCAGGAACGCACAATCCATCCATCAGTGCTCAGACTGTCCGCAATAGGCTGAGAGAGGTTGGACTGAGGGCTTGTAGGCCTGTTGTAAGGCAGGTCCTCACCAGACATCACCGGCAACAATGTCGCCCGTGGGCACTAACCCACTGTCGCTGGACCAGACAGAACAAGCAAAAAGTGCTCTTCACTGACGAGTTGTGGTTTTGTCTCACCAGGGGTGATGGTCGGATTCGCGTTTATCATCGAAGGAATGAGCATTACACCAAGGCCTGTACTCTGGAGCGGGATCGATTTGGAGGTGGAGGGTTCGTCATGATCTGGGGCGGTGTGTCACAGCATCATCGGACTGAGCTTGTTGTCATTGCAGGCAATCTCAACTCTGTGCGTTACAGGTAGGACATCCTCCTTCCTCATGTGGTACCCTTCCTGCAGGCTCATCCTGACATGACCCTCCAGCATGACAATGCCACCAGACATACTGCTCGTTCTGTGCGTGATTTCCTTTAAGACAGGAATGTCAGTGTTCTGCCAGTGCCAGCGAAGAGCCAGGATCTCAATTCCATTGAGCACGTCTGGGACCTGTTGGATCGGAGGGTGAGGGCTAGGGCCATTCCCCACAGAAATGTCCGGGAACTTGCAGGTGCCTTGGTGGAAGGGTGGGGTAACATTTCACAGCAAGAACTGGCAAATCTGGTGCAGTCCATGAGGAGGAGATGCACTGCAGTACTTAATGCAGCTGGTGGCCACACCAGATACTGACTGTTACTTTTGATTTTTACCCCCCCTTTGTTCAGGGACACATCATTCCATTTCTGTTAGTCACATGTCTGTGGAACTTGTTCAGTTTATGTCTCGGTTGTTGAATCTTGTTATGTTAAGTTCTCTGAAAATAAACGCAGTTGACAGTGAGAGGACGTTTCTTTTTTTGCTGAGTTTAGCAAATGGTTGAGGAAAAGTAAGTCAAATAACAATATGTAAACCTACCCTTATGTATTGATTTGGGTATGCTCTGAAGTTAATCTCTGGAGTTAACCTTTAAAGTCTAGACTTTGTTTACATCACATACATAATGCATGATCTGATTTTTATGTTAACCCCTTCATTCAGTAGAACATGCCAGTGACTTCTGTGGATTCCATTCAATTATGACTCATAATTTTCAACACACTTGAAGTTGCCGCCACTATTTTGAACTAATTTCTGTTTTACCTCCGAAAACCTATGTACAGCTGCTTATACATCCCTACCTTCCTTCGTGTGCATAGCCTATATGGTGCCTGTCACAGTCCACCTTCCATGATTTGTAAACAAACCAAAGAGTCAGGGTCAGGGTAGCTTCGCTACAGAGCTCAGTACAGCTACTGTACGACAAGGCGAAGGACCACTCTCTTCCTTCTTTTTATGCAACAGAATTGAATGAAGTATGCAAGCATGACTGTATGTCGATTTGGATTAAAGCATCTGCTAAATGGCATATATTATATTCTTCAGCTGTTTTTATGATAACTGTCACGACTTCTGCCGAAGTCGGTGTTCGGCGGTCGACGTCGACGGTCCTCTAGCCATAGCTGATCCATTTTTCATTTTCCATTTGTGTTGTCTTGTTTTCCCACACACCTGGTTTCATTTCCCTCATTATATGTTGTGTATTTAGCCCTTTTACCCGTGTTTAGTGGCAAACGTTATTTTGTTCGCACATTGGGTTTGTTACTTTGTGCTATTGTCTTTATTAAAGTGCGTTGTTCACTTATCTCTGCTTCCCTGCGCCTGACTTCATGCACTAGCTACACCCACCACTTGACAATAACGTAATTATCTGAAGAGTAAAGGTTAGGTAGTTTGGAGCTACTGTACTTGAAATGTAGCTATTTAACTAAACAACAGCTGGAACAACCAAGCTGAATGTTTACAAGCAATCCCACTAACTGGTCCTAAAGCTTTTTGTATGGAGCCAAGGTAAGCAACTGTATTAGTAATGTACACTAGCTAGAATGTGGACAAATATATTTATAGCTAGCTACTCCCTTACGAAAAACCCTTAGGAGTGTCTTTTTCCAAAACAAAAATGTCTAGGAGTTAACAATTATTTTTTTTGCACCGCTATCATTTCATTTTACACTCAACATGCATGTTTGGTCTAGTACGAAGTAATATAATTACTATGTAGTTCAAAACCATTTTTTGTTGGCCTCTGCTCGCACATGCAGTTTCAGTTCTGCCCACAAATTGTCTATAGGATTAAGGTCAGGGCTTTGTAATGGCCACTCCAATACCTTGACGTTGTTGTCCTTAAGCCATTTTGACACAACTTTGGAATTATTCTTGGGGTCATTGTCCATTTGGAAGACTCATTTGCGACCAAGCTTTAAACTTCCATCACATAATTTTCCAGCCTCATGATGCCATCTATTTTGTGAAGTGCACCTGTCCCTCCAGCAGCAAAGGACCCACCCCCACAACATGATGCTGCCACCCCCGTGCTTCACGGTTGGGATGGTGTTGTTTGGCTTGCAAGCTTCCCCTTTTCCCTCCAAACATAACAATTGGCATTATGGCCAAACCATTACATTTTTGTTTCATCAGACCAGAGGACATTTCTCCAAAAAGTACGATCTTTGTCCCGATGTGCAGTTGCAAACGTGGTACCTTCAGGCATTTGGAAATTGCTCTCCAAGATGAACCAGATTTGTGGAGGTCTACAATTTCTTTTCTCAGGTCTTGGCTGATTTCTTTTGATTTTCCAATGATGTCTAGCAATGAGGCACTGAGTTTGAAGGTAGGCCTGGAAATACATCCACAGGTACACCTCCAATTGATTCAAATGATGTCAATTAACCTATCAGAAGCTTCTAAAGCCATGACATAATTTTCTGGAATAATCTGGAATAATCCATGCTCCGAAATAGCAGGACACATGGTGATATTTCCTCCCCATTGGCCTGGCAAATCAACAGTAGCTCTGTGACCGATGATATTTCCGAACCCGCCTTCTGCATTTGGTCAGGTTGAAGCCAGCCTCATACAAAGTTGTGAGAGGGTTCACTTGATTCCAACTCCATTATACGCTATATCCCAGAACACGCAGTTGAATTTGATTAGGTAAGGAAGAGTGACATCAAATGTACATATATTGCATGTTCCTTCCACAGCAATGGAAATGTGTGCAGTTTATGCTTACTGTACTATGTATCACTATAAAATGTTGCTGTAAAGTAGTTACATAGATCTATGTTTTACCTGTATATAGCTCCTTAACTCTGTCCTCATTCCTTTGGAACGGTACACGGTACAGCTGTTTCATACTCATCTGGTTTCTATGCAGCACCCTGTCGATGGTTGATATGCTAACCGTATGGATGTTTTCAAAGACATCGTTGTCTTCTATAATGGTCCTTTGTATTTCCCTGAGTCTCATGGCATTGTTTGCTCAGCCATGGTGCAAATAGCCTCCTCTTGTTGAGGTGTGAAAAGGTGTCCTCTGCCACCTGTTTGAGGTAATCTTGCAGTCCTATGTGGGGAAAAATGCAGTGATGCATCGCACACTTTCACATAGACAAAAACTATGCGAACACACATTTTACTGTAAAACATACAGGTGGGGGCATGTAAGGTGCAGTATGTATCTGTATAGAGTATATTTCTGTATGCTGTGAAATACAAGTGGACTACTGTAATATGAAGCATTATAGGAAGTATACAGTATACTGCTTATATACAGTAACAGTGCACTGTACTTTGGTGGACATACCTGTTCTCTCTTCGAAACATTTGAACTATTGAGGACACGGTTGATCTCCCAATATTGGGGTGCACCCTTCGACCCGCCTCAGCCATTGTAAGGCCATGATTGACAGCATGGTCTACAATAGTGGCCCTTATGTCATCAGATATGCGCCTATGTCCTCTTCTGCCTCTTCCTCTGTTTTGCCTTCCACCACGCATCCTTGCTCCTCTTCTTCCTCCTCTTGGCTGTTGACCCTGTTCGTTTCCTGGTCCATCCATTATTGGAAAATTGCAACTCTGTGCTGTGGTCTATATATGCTTGCCAATTGATTCTTCATGAGATGCACCTTTGAGCAATTTAGACAACTGGTTGATTGTTGGTTGAATTAATACTTTACAGTCCTTCATGAGTGAGGGTCAATTTCACCTGCACAATTCATCAATTCACGTTTTTGTACAAAAGGTCTAATAGAAATGTGTAAAACTATGCTTGACAGTTTATGACAAATAGTTCAACAATTTTGCATGTAATGGCTTATGCTAGGAACTAATGCCTAGATGTTTTGAGGGGTAAGACTATTCAACAGAGAACCATCTACTATATTTTGATCAACATGACATGAGCAATTGATAATGTGGAAAAAGCTGACACTTGTACATTATCAATTGCAATTTGTTCAAAGGAATAAGAAATTGCTTTTATGATGTGCACAAGTGACTAGATGATTTGGAATTTGTACAAGTAGTATCAAGAATTGCACTTTTGATCTAAGAAATGCACCAAAGCGACTGAGAAAAACTGGTAAGAAAAAAAGAAAACACATAAATAAAATAAAAGTAACAAATAATTAAAGAGCAGCAGTAAAATAACAATAGCGAGGCTATATACAGGGGGTACCGGTACAGAGTCAATGTGCGGGGGCACCGGTTAGTTGAGGTAATTGAGGTGATATGTACATGTAGGTAGAGTTATTAAAGTGACAATAACAGAGAGTAGCAGCAGGGTAAAAGGGCCGGGGGCAATGCAAATAGTCTGAGAAGCCATTTGTTTCGATTTTCAGGAGTCTTATGGCTCAGAGAGTCTTATAACCTCTGTAGTGCATTGTGGTCAGAGGCCGAGCAGTTGCCATACCAGGCAGTGATGCAATCCATGGTGCAGCTGTAGAACCTTTTTGAGGATCTGTGGACCTGTGACAAATCTTTTCAGTCTCCTGAGGGTTTTGTCGAGCTCTCTTCACGACTGTCTTGGTGTGCTTGGACCATGTTAGTTTGTGGGTGGACGCCAAGGAACTTGAAACTCTCAACCTGCTCCACTACAGCCCCGTCGATGAGAATGGGGGGCGGCCTCCCGGGTGGCACAGTGGTTAAGGGCGCTGTACTGCAGCGCAAGCTGTGCCACCAGAGACTCTGGGTTCGCGCCCAGGCTCTGTCGTAACCGGCCGCGACCGGGAGGTCTGTGGGGCGATGCACAATTGGCCTAGCGTCGTCCGGGTTAGGGAGAGTTTGGCTGGTAGGGTTATCCTTGTCTCATCGCGCACCAGTGACTCCTGTGGCGGGCTGGGCACAGTGCACGCTAACCAAGGTTGCCAGGTATATGGTGTTTCCTCCAACACATTGGTGCGGCTGGCTTCCGGGTTGGATGCGCGCCGTGTTAAGAAGCAGTGCGGCTTGTTTGGGTTGTGTATCGGAGGACGCATGACTTTCAACCTTCGTCTCTCCCGAGCCCGTACGGGAGTTGTAGCGATGAGACAAGATAGTAGCTACTAAAAACAATTGGATACCACGAAATTGGGGAGAAAAAGGGGTAAATTAAATAAAAACATTTTTAAAAAAGAGAATGGGGGGCGTGCTCAGTCCTCCTTTTCCTGTAGACCACAATCATCTCCTTTGTCTTGATCACATTGAGGAAGAGGTTGATATCCTGGCACCACCCTATAAGCTGTCTCGTCGTTGTCGGTGATCAGGCCAACCACTGTTGTGTCATCGGCAAACTTAATGATGGTGTTGTAGTCGTGCCTGGCCGTGCAGTCATGAGTGAACAGGAAGTACCGGAGGGGACTGAGAATGCACCACTGAGGGGCCCCAGTGTTGAGGATCAGCGTGGCGGATGTGTTGTTACCTACCATTACCACCTGGGGAGGCCTGTCAGGAAGTTCAAGATCCAGTTGCAGAGGGGGGTGTTTAGTCCCAGGGTCCTTAGCTTAGTGATGAGCTTTGAGAGCATTATGGTGTTCAACACTGAGATGTAGTCAATGAATAGAATTCTCACATATGTGTTCCTTTTGTCCAGGTGTGAAAGGGCAGTGTGGAGTACAATAGAGATTGCATCATCTGTGGATCTGTTGGGGTGGCATGCAAATTGGAGTGGGTCTTGGGTTTCTGTGATAATGGTGTTGATGTGAGCGATGAACAGCCTTTAAAAGCACTTCATGGCTACAGACGTGAGTGCTACTGGTCGGTAGTTAATTAGGCAGGTTACCTTAGTGTTCTTGAGTACAGAGACTATGGTAGTCTGCTTGAAACATGTTGGTATTATAGACTCAGACAGGGAGAGGTTGAAAATGTTAGTGAAGACACTATCCAGTTGGTTAGCACATGCTTGGAGTACACGTCCTGCTAATCCGTCTGGCCCTGTTTAATTGTCTTACTTTCATTGGCTGCGGAGAGCGTGATCACACACTCATCCGCAACAGCTAATGCTCTCATGCATGTTTCAGTGTTACTTTCCTCGAAGCGAGTATAGAAGTAATTTAGCTCGTCTGGTAGGCTCATATCCCTGTGTAATCTGTAATAGTTGCAAGCCCTGCCACATCATCAATGCACGTATTGATAAAGCCAGTAAATGATGTGGTGTACTCCTCAATGCCATCGGAAGAATCCCGGAACATATTCCAGAGTGTGCTAGCAAAACAGTCCTATAGTTTAGCATCTGCTTAATCTATCCACTTTTTTATTAACTGAGTCACTGATGCTTCCTGCTTAATTTTTTGCTTGTAAGCAGGAATCCGGAGGATAGAATTATGGTCAGATTTGCCAAATGTAGGGCGAGGGAGGGCTTTGTATGTGTCTCTGTATAGTAGAGTAAAGGTGGTCTAAAGTTTTTTTTCTGCCTCTGGTTGCACATTTAACATGCTGGTAAACATTAGGTAAAACTGATTTAAGTTTCCCTGCAATAAGGTCCCCGGCCACTCTGGATGAGCGTTTTCCTGTTTGCTTATGTGTGCGGTCTTAGTGCCAGCATCGGTTTGTGGTGGTACATAGACAGCTTCGAAGAATATAGATGAAAAAATTCTCAGTAAATAGTGTGGTCTTCAGCTTATCATGAGATACTCTACCTCAAGCGAGCAAAACCTCAAGTCTTCCTTAGATTTTGTGCACCAGCTGTTGTTTACAAATATACATAGAACACCACCCCTTGTCTTACCAGAGGCTGCTGTTCTATCCTGCCGATACAGAGTATAACCTGCCAGCTGTAAGTTATTCATGTCGGCATTCAGCCACGACTTGGTGAAACATAAGATATTACAGTTTTTAATGTCCCGTTGGTAGGATATACTGTACGTGCTTGTAGTTCGTCAAATTTATTATCAAGCAATGGTAGGTTGGCCAATAATACCCATGGCAAAGGCAGATTAGCCACTCATCGCCGAATCCTCACTCCGATCTCCTTCCGCGATACCTCAGTCTCTTTCTCCCATGAATGACGCAAATGAGGGCCAATGTGTCAGGTGTCTGGAGTAAATCCCCCTCGTCTGAATCGTTAAAGAAAAATTATTTGTCCAGTTCAAGGTGAGTAATCACTGTTCTGATGTCCAGAAGCTCTTTACGGTAATAAGAGATTGTAACAGCAACATTATAATCAAAATAAGTTACAATGTAAAAAACTAACAAAATAGCACAGTTGGTTAAGAGCTCATAAAACGGCAGCCATCTCCCCCGGCATCATCTTTTATCTTACCTTTGCTGCAGAGGATAAGTTCATTAGAGTTAACTGCATCTCAGATTGCAGCCCAAGTAAATGCTTCACAGAGTTCAAGTAACAGATACATCTCAACATCAACTGTTCAGAGGAGACTGCGTAAATCAGGCCTTCATAGTCAAATTGCTGCAAATAAACCACTACTAAAGGATACCAATAAGAATAAGCAACTTGCTTGGGCCAAGAAACATGAGCAATAGACATTAGACCGGTGGAAATCTGTCCTTTGGTCTAATAAGTCAACATTTTAGATTTTTGGTTCCAAACGTTGTGTCTCTGTAAGACGCAGAGTAGGTGAATGGATGATCTCTGCATGTGTGGTTCCCACCGTGAAACATGGAGGAGGAGGTGTGATGGTGTGGGGGTGCTTTGCTGGTGATACTGTCTGTGATGTATTTAGAATTCGAGGCACACTTAACCAGCATGGCTACCATAGCATTCTGCAGGGATACGCCATCCCATCTGGTTTGCGCTTAATGGGACTGTCATTTGTTTTCAACAGGACAATGACCCAACACACCTCCAGGCTGTGTAAGGACTATTTGACCAAGATAGAGAGTGATGTAGTGCTGCATAAGATGAATTGGCCTCCACAATCAACTGACCTCAACCCAACTGAGATGGTTTGGGATGAGTTGGACTGCAGAGTGAAGGAAAAGCAGCCAACAAGTGTGCAGTATATGTGGGACCTCCTTCAAGACTGTTGGAAAAACATTCCAGGTGAAGCTGGTTGAGATAATGCCACGAGTGTTGAAAGCTGTCATCAAGGCAAAGGCTGGCTACTTTGAAGAATCTCAAATATAACATATATTTACATATGTTTAACACTTTTTGGGTTACTACATGATTTCATGTGATTTTTCATAGTTTTGATGTCTTCACTATTATTTTACAATTTAGAAAATAGTAAAAATGAAGAAAAACCCTTGGTTGGTGTTTCCAAACTTTTGACTGGTACAGTATATTTATCATTCCAGGCCTGTACTTAATGTTGAACCGGAAATCTGACAGGTCTCCAACACAGCGGTGGCCGACAGCATTACACTTTGTGGTGCTTATGCTGTAGGTTAGGGAGTTGTTATATGTATAAATGGCAAAGTGCGTAGAATAGGTAGTCCCTAAACTTTTCACACACTGCCCATTTTAGAGCAAGGAACTCAACGCTTTCCACTGTGCAAATTCTAGTTCCTCACAGCTGGTGTCAATGTTCTTAATCCATACCTGATGACTCTCAACTTCCCATCCTGTTGCTGATAAAGGACGGCTCCGAGGCCCTTCTGTGAAACGTCGGTATGCAGTACGAGTGGTAAGTCAACGTTAGGGTATGCCTACACAGGTGGTTTCACAAGCATGTCAACGAGTTGTTCAAGTGCGCTCTGGTGTTCGCCTGTCCAGTGTTCGTCCTGGAGGACAGCTGGGGGCATTTGGTCTTTCCTTTGCGTGGTTGTACTTGTGGCTTTCCAGATTTTACTTGGAGCAGCTCATAGTGGCTTGATGATTCGAGAAAAGTCTAGACGTATGATCTGTAGTAGATGAGGAAACCAAGGATCCCCCTGACATCGCCCACTGTCTGTGATGTCTTGTTTTCAGGGACAGCACCTCTTCCAGGTCTTTAGGGTCAATCGTCACCCCTTCGGCCGACATGAGGTGTCCCACGTACCGGACCTCCCAGCAGAAGAGTTCGCACTTCTCTTGCTGGAATTTCACTCCAAGATGTTGGAGAGCCTTGAGGAATTTGTGGATTCCGTCCACATGCATAGCAAAGAACATCATCCAGGTATGGTATGAAACGTTCATCCCTGAGGGAGCTCAGCATCTCCTCAATTCTCCTCTGCAATACTGAGGGTGTGTTGGAGAGTCCAAACGGAATTCTCAGCTATTCATAGAGTCCCCAGGGGGTGACGATGGTGGTGAGATGTCGGGAACCCTCTATTGTGAAACCTTGATAGTAGGCTTTACCCTGGTCTAAGATGCTGAACCAGGAGTAGCCACCAAGTGTGTCTGTCAGGTATTGAATTCTGGGAAATGGGTGCCTGTCAGGTACCGTCTTCTGGTTTAACAGGCGGTAGTCAAAACTGAGGTGCAACATTCCATGCTTTTTATGGACACACACAACAGGAGCGGAGTAAGGAGTCTTTCACTATCCACCCCTTCACCAGGAGATCCACCCCTTCATCAGGAGATCCCGAACCTTTTCACACGTACCAACAAACGGCTGTGATCATTCTATAGTGGTCCCTGTTGCGTACGATCAAACCGGTGTGATTAGAATGCTTATTTAGAACATCCATTTTCGATTGACGCTACAAACAGCATTTGAACTGGCAACACTTTTTTTCACAGAAACATTTTGCACAAAGTTATGTCCAGAATGTGACTAGTTTATTTTTGGATGCAATGTTCAGACATTCATAGAAGTAGCTACAGCATAACACAATCATCCAAACCGGAAATAGTAGGCTACATTTATCCTTGCGCTAACTGAGGAAAGATTGACGTAATGCAAGCAGTCATATGTTTATAACTCTTGGCTGACAGAAACTACAATATGAATTAGCTAATAGCAATTGCTATTTATAATTAATCACATCACGTGTGAGCTCCGGAATATTTGTTTTTTGACATCAACCAAAGATAATAGAGGAGACAAGATGCATACTTGATCTGCGCAAACATGAGGGAAGTGCGGGGGGCTCTCCTCGGAGAGAGAAATTTATCGGCTCAGTAAAGCCTCAAACATAAATTGTCCGCAACGCTGAAAGTGAATTAATGAGGAGGCGGAACACACCTCAATTCAAACTGTTGTTAGAAAATACAACTTGTTAGAAAATAATTAGAAATTGACAAGTTGAAACATAGCCTATAGATAATTAGCAGGCAGCGCGTGTTAACTGTCCTGTTGCGTAATAATCACATTTTGGAACAGTGAGTGCATTCTGACATCACGTGTATAAAACAACTCATGCATAAAACAACTCACTCTCACCGTTAGAGATATTTGGAACTCACACGTGAAAAGGTTAACTTCTTTGAACAATGGCTTCGGGACTGACGAGTACGCTTTTTGCACAGGAATGTCATCTTTGAGGTTGAGTGACATTTGCAGACTTGGAATACACCGAAGGTCATTGCTGTCTCGAGCAAATGCTGCTGATTCTTCATATAACATCTCCTTGGCTGTCTCTTGCTGCCTCTCATCTAGGTGACTGATGTCAACTGGCAGGTGCCACAGCTGGTGGGGTGATAATGCTGTTGACCTTCACATTGAACTCTGATTTGCTGGATGAGTTTGTTTCAACCACCTTCTGAATGTGCTGAACACTGCCCAGAAATGTATTTTGTAGCAGGATGATGTTGTGTTTTGTGTTGTTGCCTACCGGCACTGCTACATATGGCCTCCTTGGGTCCTAGATTTCTAGCAAGCCTTCAGCCATATCCAGTTGCTGTAGCATACTGTTTTCATCTGGCTCCAACAACACCGGGGCTTCAGATTGGTCCATACTGGGCGGAACTCTACAATTAACCCAAGCTACCTAGCCAGCGGCGGTGACTACGTCCTGTTGGCCACCTCTCAGATGTCCTTCCTGCACATTGGGTTTTATGGTCTGCATACAGCTCACAATGGTCTTTGGTTTGTCAATCGGGACAGAGATGGCCCCACAGAGTAGGATAATGAGGGTAGGTATGAGTCTCTCTGGTTGCCCTTGGACCAGTTCTTCAAGTATGCTGAAACCAAGCATTGGCCTCTCCAGTGGTAGACTACTCACTAGAAAAGGGATGTTGATTGACAGGCAACCCAACCAACGAAAGGTATGAGGCCTCCATTTACTGCATACACCTCCAGCTCTTCATCATCGTTAATGATTTCAATGAGTGGTCTGATATCAAGATCAGGTAGGTATTTGTCTTTCCAAATACGATCTATCATGCTAATTTGAGCTCCTGTGTCAAGCATAGCACTCACTGCTAAGCCAATCAAGTTACATTGGGTCAGGGCTTTTCTCCCTATGAGTCTTGCATCATTTTCATTTTTAACAGCTGGTGGGTCTTGTGAGGGTAAAGTGGAGGTCTTTCACGGCCTACATATCTGTTGTAAGCTGACAACTTCTGGTGTGATACAGGGAGGAGTATTAGTATTACTACATGGCTCTGTATTAAGCTCAGTTCTTTGGACACTATTAGCGTGGCATGGTTGTCAGGGCCTGGTCAATGAGCATCCCCCTGCAGTGACCGGCTCCAGTTTTCCTAGCGCTTTGGTTACTTCAGACAGCCCATGCATGGCCCTGTGACCTTCCTCACCGCAAACTACAATTAGATAGACCCTGTTTGACACATTGTGAACAGCCTTAAGGTTTCTCTCTTCTGGGCAGCATTGTTTTACTCATCTGCACATATGATCTGATTGCCGTTGCGGTATTGACTGTTTCATTGAATCGATTATGCTGATGAGCTCATCTAGGTCAGCTGAAAGTTGTTGTATAGTGTCAATCTTGGATTTACGCCCAGATGCTTCTGGATTGGCACTGGAGTCTGGTTCTGCATCTACTTCTAACTGTGTGCTGTGTGCATGTGACGTGTGTTGACGAGGCATCGGGCTTAGCCTTCGTTGTCTCTCACTTTACTCACTCGTTATTCTCATCACGTCTCAATATTGTATCTTGTTAGCCAATCAATCAATCAAATGTCACAAAGTGCTATACAGATACCCAGACCAAAACCAGAAACAGCAAGCAATGCAGGTGTAGAAGCACGGTGGCTAGGAAACCCCCCCTAGAAAGGCAGGAACCTAGGAAGAAATCTATCTCTTCTGGCTGTGCCGGGTGGAGATTATAACAGTACATGGCCAAGATGTTCAAACGTTCATAGATGACCAGCAGGGTCAAATAATAATAATAATCACAGTGGTTGTAGAGGGTGCAACAGGTCAGCACCTCAGGATTAAATGTCAGTTGGCTTTTCATAACTGATCATTCAGAAATATATACAGCAGGTGTGGTAGAGATAGAGAGTCGAAAACACAGGTCCCTGACAAGGTAGCACGTCCGGTGAACAGGTCAGGGTTCCATAGCCATAGGCAGAACAGTTGAAACTGGAGCAGAAGCACGAGCAAGTGGACTGGGGACAGCAAGGAGTCATCAGGTCAGGTAGTCCTGAGGCATGATCCTAAGGCTCAGGTCCTCTGAGAGAAGAGAGAAAAGAGATATAGAGAGTTAGATGGAGCATTCTTAAATTCACACAGGACACCGGATAAGACAAGTGAAATACTCCAGATATAGCAGACTGATACCAGCCCCCGACACAAACTATTGCAGCATAAATACTGGAGGCTGAGACAGGAGACACTGTGGCCCCGTCCAACGATACCTAGCAACGGCATGGAAGAGCACCAGTAAGCCAGTGACTCAGCCCTCGTAATAGGGTTAGAGGCAGAGAATCCCAGTGGAGAGAGGGGAACTGGCCAGGCAGAGACAGCAAGGGCGGTTCGTCGCTCCAGTGCCTTTCCGTTCACCTTCACACCCCTGGGTCAGACTACACTCAATCATAGGACCTACTGATGAGATAAGTCTTCAATAAAGGCTTAAAGGTTGAGACCAAGTCTGCAACTCTCACATGGATAGGCAGACCATTCTATAAAAATTGAGTGACAAAAGCATGGATAAGTTGTTCTACATTTTTGGACAGAAAGTTTCTGATTTTTGCAATGTTAAGTATGGAAAAAAGCTGACCTTGAAACAGTCTTGATATGTTCATCAAAAAGTTCACAGTTTTATTTGGGACAACTGTACAACCGTCAAGACAACTGTCCAACAGAAGATCTCTTTGTTTCTTGGGACTTAGAACTAGCATCTCTATTTTGTCTGAGTTTTAAGTAAATATTTTTTCGCCATCCACTTCCTTATGTCTGAAACACAGGCTTCCAGGGAGGGCAATTTTGGGGCTTCCCCATGCTTTATCGAAATTTACAGCTGTGTATCATCCGCATAGCAGTGAAAGATAACATAATGTTTTCGAATCACCGAGAGGTAAAATATATAGTGAAAACAATTGTGGTCCTAAAACGGAACCTTGAGGAACACCGATATTTACAGTTGATTTGTCAGAGGACAAACCATCCACAGAGACAAACTGATATCTTTCCAACAGATAAGATCTAAACCAGGCCAGAACTTGTCCACGTAGACCAATTTGGGTTTCCAATCTCGCCAAAAGAATGTGGTGATCAATGGTATCTAAAGCAGCACTAAGGTCTAGGAGCACGAGGACAGATGCAGAGCCTCGGTCTGACGCCATTAAAAGGTCATTTAACACCTTCACGAGTGCAGTCTCAGTGCTATGATGGGGTCTAAAACCAGACTGAAGAGTTTCGTATACATAGTTTGTCTTCAGGAAGGCAGTGAGTTGCTGCACAACAGCTTTTTCTAAAAAAAAATTGAGAGGAATGGGAGATTCAATATAGGCCAATCTTTTTTTGTATTTTCTGGGTCTACGTTTGGCTTTTTCAAGAGAGGCTTTATTACTGCCACTTTTATTGAGTTTGGTACACATCTGGTGGATAGGGAGGCATTTATTATGTTCAACATAGGAGGGCCAAGCACAGGAAGCAGCTCTTTCAGTAATTTAGTTGGATTAGGGTCCAGTATGCACCTTGAAGATTTAGAGGCCATGACTATTTTCATCAATGTGTCAAGAGATATAGTATTACAAAACTTGAGTGTCTCCCTTGATTCTAGGTCCTTCCTGACAGTGTTGTGCAGACTCAGGACATCTGATCTTTGGAGAAATACGCAGATTTAAAGAGGAGTCCGTCATTTGCTTTCTAATGATCATGATCTTTTCGTCAAAGAAGTTCATGAATTTATCACTGCCGAAGTGAAAGCCATCCTCTCTTGGGGAATGCTGCTTTTTAGTTAGCTTTGCGACAGTATCAAAAATGTATTTTGGATGATCGATACTCCAATTTGCTGGAAGCTTGCTTCAGGGCTTGGGTATTTTCTGTATACCAGGGTGCTAGTTTCTTATGAGAAATATTTTTTCTGTTTAGGGGTGCGACTGCATCTAGGGTATTACTCAAGGTTAAATTTAGTTCCTCAGTTTGATGGTTAACCGATTTTTGTACTCAGGTGTCCTTGGGTTGATAGAGGGAGTCTGGAAGGGCATCTAGGAATCTTTGGGTTGTCCGAGAATTTATTGCATATATTTTGATGATCCTTGGTTGGGGTCTAAGCAGATAATTGGTTGCGATTGCAAACGTAATAAAATGGTGGTCCGAGAGTCCAGAATTATGTGGAAAAACATAAAGATCCACAATATTTATTCCACGGGACAAAACTAGGTCCAGAGTATGACTGTGTGTTGCAGTGAGTAGGTCCGGAAACATGTTGGACAAAACCCACTGAGTCGATGATGGCTCAGAAAGCCTTTTGGAGTGGGTCTGTGGACTTTTCCATGTGAATATTAAAGTCACCAAAAATGTGAATATTATCGGCCATTACTAAGGTCCGATTGGAATTCAGGGAACTCAGTGAGGAACGCTGTATACGGCCCAGGAGGCCTGTAAACAGTAGCTATAGAAGTGCTTGAGATTTCATGACTTGAAGCTCAAAAGACGAAAATGCTTTATTTTTTTGTTTTTGTCAATTTAAATTTGTTATCGTAAATGTTAGCAATACCTCCGCCTTTGTGGGATACGCGGGGGGATATGGTCACTAGTATGAGCAGGAGGAGAGGCCTCATTTAAGCCATGTTTCAGTCAGGCTAATCACATCAAGATTATGATCAGTGATTAGTTCACTGACTAGTGATTAGTTCACTGACTGATTAGTTCACTGACACCACGTTTAATTTTGCCCAACCTACATCGAGGAACAGACACAGTCTCAATGGGGATAGCTGAGTTGACTACACTGATTGTGCTAGCGGCAGACTCCACTAAGCTAGCAGGCTGGCTAACAGCCTGCTGCCTGGCCTGCACCATATTTCATTGTGGAGCTAGAGGAGTTAGAGCCCTGTCTATGTTCATAGATAGGATGGATGGAGTCCGCCAGGATGGATGGAGTCCGTCACTCCACAGCAGGCCAGGACTCCATCCTAGCACACATTAGCTCCTGGAATAGTTCATTACTGTTCTTTTCTCTTATGTGGGCCAGGAGGAACCCCTTGAGCTCCGCTAGTGTCATTTCCTCTTTATTCATCAACATGTCTTTGAAATGTCCTGGTTTTAATATTTTGAGCCCTCCTCTGACAATTTCCTAATCACTGAAGTCTTCTTTGACTCCTTCCTCTATCTGCTTGCACACGCTGTTGTTGGTGATGTCTGGTGTGTGGTCACCAATTTGACCCCCCTGTATTTTGAATTCCCTTCCGGCGGAGATAGGAGAAGTCTCTTAAGGAGATCACCTTCTCATGTTTTGGGTGTGTCGTCAACCCAGACTGCAGGCTTGTGCATGGCGTGTCACTGTATTGTGTTGTAGAGGACGGTGTGGACACAGGCTGTGAGGTAGGTTCGGTAACGTGTTGGAGAAGTCTCTTGCCAAGCTCCTCATAGCTTGCGAGCACACTATGTAAATCAGTATTTGATGTCGTTTTGACTGTGCTAGAATCAGTCTTTGCTCACATCAGTCTGTCCGTGACATGGATTTCAGCCGCAGCTCCGTCTTGGTCCCAGATGTTATCTATCACTGGATAAGCTCTCGACCAACAGGTGGCGTCAATCCCGGATGAGTCCCCAAAAATCTGAAAATAGTTCTCGTAACACAACACAAGTGATCAAACAGGAAAACGTGGTATCTCTTTCAAAGGTTCTCTCAATTATTTTATTCAACATTCTCTCAAGTGCAAATTGTCGTTTTCTGTCCTTTCACTGTATTTCAATGTGTGCTGCCCTATGGGACTCCCAATCACAGCTGGATGTGATACAGCCTGGATTTGAACCAGAGACTGTAGTGAAGCCTATTAGCACTAAGATGCCATGCCTTAGACCACTGCCCCACTCAGGACCCCAAATTATACAAATGACTATGTTGTTCAAAACTAATACATTCACATCAACAGGCAAGTTACAAAACTATATCGTGGTATTCAGTGTATTTTTGCACTTTACTGACCTGTAACACAGGATAAAGGCTATTGGGGGCGGCAGGTGGCCTAGTGTTTAGAGCATTGGGCCAGTAACCGAAAGGTCAGTGGATCGAATCTCTGAGCAGACAAGAATAAACTGTGTTGTTTTGCCCCAGAACAAGGCAGTTAACCCACTGGTAGGTCGTCATTGTAAATACGAATTTATTCTTAACTGACTTGCTTCGTTAAATAAAGGCTACATTTGATAAATAAATTATGAAGAGGAGAATGTGGCTTCTCTTTCAAGGGTTCTCTCAATTATGAGAACACAGGTGCAGGATCGCATATAGTCCCATTGCGAAGTGAACACGTCTCACTGACCCCTACTGACCAACAGTAGTATAAATGCATTGCAATGGCGAAAACTTGGAGTCCTGACATTTGAGTAAAAGCATTATTCCCGAATACATAAACACAAATTACACAAGTTTCAAAACTGCTATTTTTTTTGTAAAGGCTAATACAATAGCCCAACTTCTTGACCATTGTTTTGATAAGGATGTCACTTGGCCAAATCATAAATCATACCCTGCAACAAAAGCATTGCCTATCAATAAACTCCATACAATGTATACATATCACGTAAGTTTATAGTATGTTCCCCACTATTTACTTAGAATTATAAAACTTCATCCAGACATTACACTGTTGATGTGTATTGAGTACAAAATGAATAGTTTGCTTGCAGTCTCCAAATAACACCAGTGTTCCTTTTTAACATAATGTGTATACTGTAATATAGGTTATAGTCAAGCGAGGAAGTGGTGGCTTGTTAGAGCACAGACATGGTTCTATTTTCAGTGGTGGCCATGAGGTCCCTCATAATAATTGAAAAGTAAATGTGGAACCGCTCAAACATACTGTAACACTGGGAACCCTCAGTAGTCAATGTGTGATAGGACCTAAGCGCAGGAGTAGATTATAATGAACGTGTAGGCTGTCTGTACATTGTAATCATTTATGTTCCATTCCTGTATTTGCTCAGCTTGTAATTGTAGTTGGTAATGAAAACATTATCAGAACAGACATTGAATGATAAACAGAACAAAACATGGGCCCATTCTGTGATTTTCTTCATTCACATCCTCACTTTATGTCAACATTTAAACATTGCTGCTTGATCAACCTCTGTCCTCAGTCTGCATCACACAGCCCAGGAGTCCTCAGTCCTGTAAGACACATGAAACACATACTGTACTGTAGGTAGGCTGGTTGGTGAACTGCCATTATGTCTGTATTGGATCCGGTCCTTACCTTACCATTTTGCTGTTCTCAGTTTAGCCCAGAGATCTCTCTCTTCTATATACAGTCGAGACAGTGCTGTTGGGGCCCTACTCATTGTCTACATCAACACCCGGGTCAAGCCATCTGTGATTGTCCAGGCTTGTTGTAGTCCTGACTATACTCTACTTCACTTAGGTGGTGGAGGGATTTTAGCAGTGTTAGACAATCATGGACGGTGACCTGATTTGCATTTTTTTGGGAGAGCGAGAATCCTCTCTTTCTCCGTTTTCTGGGCATGTGTGAGCTTTGATGCTATTTACAGTGACACAGGCCTACCTTTACAATAATCTACGCAAATGAATGTGTACACTGCCTTTTTATGGACAATCTTCAGTGAGGCTGAATTGTTATTGTCTGTTGACACCAGAAACACAGAGACAAAGGTGGAGTTTGTGCACAGTCACACTGTCTGTCTATCACGGATACGTTTCTATGAACGACATACAATGGCACACTCAAGCATTCTCTGTGGAGAGGAAGGTGTCTGCCTGGCCATGGTTTCACTTCTGTGGTCATGTAGAGAAGGGCCGGGATGATACCAGTATTGCAATATTTTCTCCCATGGCAAAAAATGAAAACACGAAGCAGATCAAACTCTTTGGTCCTTTAAAAAACTTGCTGTATGTAAAATATTGTGTGCTGTAGCTTGGAAAATAAAATACGTGACTATGGATGAAAACATCATGATGTTTGTTTCCAACATTAGAAGTTCAATTCCGCTTTGCGTTTTCTTTCCATGGCACGATACGATAAGGCTTTCGGAGCCATCATCAACTCAGTGGGTTTTGTCCAACATGTCTCTGGACCCACTCACTGTCACAGTCATACTCTGGACCTAGTTTTGTCCCATGGAATAAATGTTGTGGATCTTAATGTTTTTCCTCATAATCCTGGACTATCGGACCACCATTTTATTACGTTTGCAATTGCAACAAATAATCTGCTCAGACCCCAACCAAGGAACATCAAAAGTCGTGCTATAAATTCACAGACAACACAAAGATTCCTTGATGTCCTTCCAGATACCCTCTGTCTACCCAAGGACGCCAGAAGACAAAAATCAGTTAACCACCTAACTGAGGAACTCAATTTAACCTTGTGCAATATTTAACCTCAATTTAACCTTGCGCAATACCCTAGATGCAGTTGCACCCCTAAAAACTAAAAACATTTTTCATAAGAAACTAGCTCCCTGGTACACAGAAAATACCCGAGCTCTGAAGCAAGCTTCCAGAAAATTGGAACGGAAATGGCGCCACACCAAACTGGAAGTCTTCCGACTAGCTTGGAAAGACAGTACCGTGCAGTACCGAAGAGCCCATACTGCTGCTCGATCATCCTATTTTTCTAACTTAATTGAGGAAAATAAGAACAATCCGAAATTCCTTTTTGATACTGTCGCAAAGCTAACTAAAAAGCAGCATTCCCCAAAAGAGGATGGCTTTCACTTTAGCAGTGATAAATTCATGAACTTCATTGAGGAAAAGATCATGATTATTAGAAAGCAAATTACGGACTCCTCTTTAAATCTGTGCATTCCTTCAAAGCTCAGTTGTCCTGAGTCTGCACAACTCTGCCAGGACCTAGGATCAAGTGAGACACTCAAGTGTTTTAGTACTATATCTCTTGACACAATGATGAAAATAATCATGGCCTCTAAACCTTCAAGCTGCATACTGGACCCTATTCCAACTAAACTACTGAAAGAGCTGCTTCCTGTGCTTGGCCCTCCTATGTTGAACATAATAAACGGCTCTCTATCCACCGGATGTGTACCAAACTCACTAAAAGTGGCAGTAATAAAGCCTCTCTTGAAAAAGCCAAACCTTGACCCAGAAAATATAAAAAACTATCGGCCTATATCGAATCTTCCATTCCTCTCAAAAACTTTAGAAAAGGCTGTTGCGCAGCAACTCACTGCCTTCCTGAAGACAAACAATGTATACGAAATGCTTCAGTCTGGTTTTAAACCCCATCATAGCACTGAGACTGCACTTGTGAAGATGGTAAATTATCTTTTAATGGCATCAGACCGAGGCTCTGCATCTCTCCTCGTGCTCCTAGACCTTAGTGCTGCTTTTGATACTATCGATCACCACATTCTTTTGGAGAGATTGGAAACCCAAATTGGTCTACACGGACAAGTTCTGGCCTGGTTTAGATCTTATCTGTCGGAAAGATGTCAGTTTATCTCTGTGAATGGTTTGTCCTCTGACAAATCAACTGTAAATTTCGGTGTTCCTCAAGGTTCCGTTTTAGGACCACTATTGTTTTCACTATATATTTTACCTCTTGGGGATGTAATTCGAAAACATGATGTTAACTTTCACTGCTATGCGGATGACACACAGCTGTACATTTCAATGAAACATGGTGAAGCCCCAAAATTGCCCTCGCTAGAAGCATGTGTTTCAGACATAAGGAAGTGGATGGCTGCAAACTTTCTACTTTTAACCTCGGACAAAACAGAGATGCTTGTTCTAGGTCCCAAGAAACAAAGAGATCTTCTGTTGAATCTGACAATTAATCTTAATGGTTGTACAGACATCTCAAATAAAACTGTGAAGGACCTCGGCGTTACTCTGGACCCTGATCTCTCTTTTGAAGAACATATCAAGACCATTTCAAGGACAGCTTAATCCATGCTTTTGTCACTTCTAGGTTAGACTACTGCAATGCTCTACTTTCCGGCTACCCGGATAAAGCACTAAATAAACTTCAGTTAGTGCTAAATACGGCTGCTAGAATCCTGACTAGAATCAAAAAATTTGATCATATTACTCCAGTGCTAGCCTCCCTACACTGGCTTCCTGTCAAAGCAAGGGCTGATTTCAAGGTTTTACTGCTAACCTACAAAGCATTACATGGGCTTGCTCCTACCTATCTCTCTGATTTGGTCCTGCCGTACATACCTACACGTACGCTACGGTCACCAGACGCAGGCCTCCTAATTGTCCCTAGAATTTCTAAGCAAACAGCTGGAGGCAGGGCTTTCTCCTATAGAGCTCCATTTTTATGGAGCAGTCTGCCTACCCATGTCAGAGACGAAAACTCGGTCTCAACCTTTAAGTCTTTACTGAAGACTCATCTCTTCAGTGGGTCATATTATTGAGTGTAGGCTGGCCCAGGAGTGGGAAGGTGAACGGTAAGGCTCTGGAGCAACGAACCGCCCTGGCTGTCTCTGCCTGGCCGGTTCCCCTCTTTCCACTGGGATTCTCTGCCTCTAACCCTATTACAGGGGCTGAGTCACTGGCTTACTGGGGCTCTCTCATACCGTCCCTGGGAGGGGTGCGTCACCTGAGTGGGTTGAGTCACTGATGTGATCATCCTGTCTGGGTTGGCGCCCCCCTTTGGGTTGTGCCGTGGCGGAGATCTTTGTGGGCTATACTCAGCCTTGTCTCAGGATGGTAAGTTGGTGGTTGAAGATATCCCTCTAGTGGTGTGGGGGCTGTGCTTTGGCAAAGTGGGTGGGGTTATGTCCTTCCTGTTTGGCCCTGTCCGGGGGTGTCCTCGGATGGGGCCACAGTGTCTCCTGACCCCTCCTGTCTCAGCCTCCAGTATTTATGCTGCAGTAGTTTATGCGTCGGGGGGCTAGGGTCAGTTTGTTATATCTGGAGTACTTCTCCTGTCCTATTTGGTGTCCTGTGTGAATTTAAGTGTGCTCTCTCTAATTCTCTCTTCCTCTCTTTCTTTCTCTCTCTCGGAGGACCTGAGCCCTAGGACCATGCCTCAGGACTACCTGACATTATGACTCCTTGCTGTCCCCAGTCCATCTGGCCGTGCTGCTGCTCCAGTTTCAACTGTTCTGCCTTATTGGACCATGCTGGTCATTTATGAACATTTGAACATCTTGGCCATGTTCTGTTATAATCTCAGAGCCTGGTTCCTCTCTAGGTTTCTTCCTAGGTTTTGGCCTTTCTAGGGAGTTTTTCCTAGCCACCGTGCTTCTACACCTGCATTGCTTGCTGTTTGGGGTTTTAGGCTGGGTTTCTGTACAGCACTTTGAGATATCAGATGTACGAAGGGCTATATAAATACATTTGATTTGCTTTGATTTGATACTAACGTGTATGGCGATACCGGTATCATCCCGAGCCTAATGCAGCGCAGAAGAGAAAATCGCATATAGGCAACTACAATACTAGATCTCACATTTGGTGCCTGTTGGACAGGTCAGAATGTTACTCTGCTAAACACAGAAGTGCAAAATAACTAATTTCAGGAGCAACATGCTGTCACTCAATCTCTCAGCTTTGAAAGCAAGCTAGCTAATGAAAACATCTTTATGTTTTGTCCTTACAACCTGAACTGTAATTTGCAGGTTTTGACATTACATTGCAGCATTTTGTATCACACTGGCTAGCATAAACATTCCCTTTAATAGCAGGAATTATTACTGTTGAACCTTTTCTGAGTCAAAATCACTTTTGCAGTCAAAAAGAAAAGCCGAGATCTACTGCTCAGATTTTTTTTCTACGTGACTTTATAAATGTAACATTAACCTAATAAAACAGTTTGTGGTTTGATGTTTGTGCAGTAGGCCTAATTCATTGTCACAGCATATTGGCTATACTGTATGCCTGTACTGGCAACAATGTTTTTCTCAGACTATATTATATTTCAAAACTCAAGCTAGTGTGTAGTAGCACTTAATTTTCAAATCATTTGCTTTTTTATTTTACTGGACTGATGGTACCTGAATCTGATGGCCATGGTGCTTATCAAGACTGGGAACTCAGGGGGGAAAAAACGAGGTCAAATCATGACATCAGTGTTGAACGCACTGAAGTCGGACATTTCCGAGTTCTGAGTTCCCAGTTGTTTTAAACATGGCACCGGAGAGAGGGAGAGAGCAGCAGATGATCCGCCTCTCACCATCCCTGCTCTCTCCTTCCTTTCCTCCGGTAAGACTGACCAAAGAGAGGGGACACCATCTTCTATCTGATGAAGAAACTCGAGTCATCTGCCTCATGCACAAATGAATGTTGAAAGTGAAATATTCCTAGATTTTAAAATAGTCACGACGGGCTGCTAATAATAATAAAATGCAGAGCTACACTACATGGCCAAAGCATGTGGACACCCCTTCAAATCAATGGATTCAGTCATTTCAGCTGCACCCGTTGCTGCAGGTGTATAAAATCGAGCGCAGAGCCATGCAATCTCTATAGACATACATTGGCAGTAGAATGGCCCATACTGAAGAGCTCAGTGACTTTCAATGTGGCACCGTCATAGGATGCCACCTTTCCAACAAGTCGGTTTGTCAAATTTCTGCCCTGCTAGAGCTGCCTGGTTAACTGTGATGTTATTGTGAAGTAGAAACGTCTAGGAGCAACAAAGGCTCAGCTGCGAAGTGGTAGGCTCACCGAACAGGAACGAAAAGCGCTCCCGACCCCTCCTGTCTCAGCCAGCAGTAGTTTATGTATTGGGGGGCTAGGGTCAGTCTGTTATGTCTGGAGTATTTCTCCTGTCTTTTCTGGTGTCCTGTGTGAATTTAAGCATGCTCTCTCTAATTCTCTCTCTTTTTTCCCACTTTTTCTTTCTTTCTTTCTTTCTTTCTTTTTTTCTAACTTTTTCTTTCTTTCTTTTTTTCTCACTCTTTTTCTTTCTTTCTTCCTTTTTCTCACTTTTTCTTTCTTTCTTTCTTTTTTCTCACTTTTTCTTTCTTTCTTTCCTTCTTTCTTTCTCTCTCTCTCGCTCCTTTTTGTCTCACTTTTTCTTTCTTTTTTTCTCACTTTTTCTTTCTTGTTCTCACTTTTTCTTTCTTCCTTTTTCTCACTTTTTCTTTCTTTCTTTCTTTTTCACACTTTTTCTTTCTTTCTCTGTCTTTCTTTTTTTCTTTCTTTCTTTCCATCTCCTCTTTTTTCTCACTTTTTCTTTCTTTCTTTTTCTCACTTTTTCTTTCTTTCTGTCTTTCTTTCTTCCTTTTTTTCTCACTTTTCTTTCTTTCTTTTTTTCTTTCTTTCTTTCTTTCTTTCTTTCTTTCTTTCCCTCTCTCTTTTTTTTTTCACTTTTTCTTTATTTTTTCTCACCTTTTCTTTCTTTCTTTTTCTCACATTTTATTTATTTATTTCTTTTTCTCTCGTTTTCTTTCTTTCTTTCTCTCTTTTTCTCACTTTCTTTCTTTCTTTTTCTTTCTTTCTTTTTCTCTCTCTCTCTCTCTCTTGGAGGACCTGAGCCTAAGGACCATTTCTCAGGACTACCTGGCCTGATGACTCCTTGATGTTCCCAGACCACCTGGCCGTGCTGCTGCACTAGTTTCAACTGTTCTGCCTGCGGCTATGGAACCCTGACCTGTTCACCGGACGTGCTACCTGTCCCAGACCTGCTGTTTTCAACTCTCTAGAGACATCAGGAGCGGTAGAGATACTCTGAATGATCTGTTATGAAAAGCCAACTGACATTTACTCCTGAGGTGCTGACCTGTTGCACCCTTGAAAACCACTGTGATTATTATTATTTGACCATGCTGGTCATCTATGAACATTTGAACATCTTTGCCATGATCTGTGAAAATCTCCACCCGGCACCGCCAGAAGAGGACTGGCCACCCCTCATAGCCTGATTCCTCTCGAGGTTTCTTCCTAGGTTCCTGCCTTTCTAGGGAGTTTGTCCTAGCCACCGTGCTTCTACACCTGCATTGCTTGCTGTTTGGGGTTTTAGGCAGGGTTTCTGTACAGCATTTTGTAACATCAGCTGATGTAAGAAGGGCTATATAAATAAATGTGATTGATTGAATGAAGCACAGCGCGTAAAAATAATTTGTCCTCTGTTGCAACACTCACTACCAAGTTCCAAACTGCCTCTGGAAGCAACGTCAGCACAATAACTGTTTGTTGGGAGCTTCATGAAATGGGTTTCCATGGCTGAGCAGCCACACACAAGCCTAAGATCACAATATGCAATGCCAAACGTCGGCTGGAGTGATGTAAAGCTCACCGCCATTGGACTCTGGAAGAATGGAAACACATTCTCTGGAGTGATGAATCCTGCTTCACCATCGGGTAGTCCAATGGATTTGGAGGATTCCAAGAGAATGCTACCTGCCCCAATGCCAACTGTAAAGTTTTGTGGAAGAGGAATAATGGTCTGGGGCTGTTTTTTATGGTTCGGGCTCCTTAGTTCCAGTGAAGGGAAATCTTAATGCTACAGCGTATTGTACAATGACATTCTAGAAGAATCTGTGCTTCCAACTTTGTGGCAACAGTTTGGGGAAGGCCCTTTCCTGTTTCAGCATGACAATGCCCCCGTGCACAAAGCGAGGTCCATACAGAAACGGTTTGTCAAGATCCATGTCGAAGAACTTGACTGGCTTGCACAAAGCCCTGACCTCAACCCCATCGAACACCTTTGGGATGAATTGAAACGCTGACCATGAGCCAGGCCTAATCGCCCAACATCAGTGCCCGACCTCACTATTGCTCTTGAGGCTGAATGGAATCATGTCCCCGCAGCAATGTTCCAACATCAAGTGGAAAGCCTTTCCAGAAGAGTGGAGGCTGTTTTAGCAGCAAAAGGGGGACCAACTCCATATTAATTCCCTTGATTTTGGAATGAGATGAGCGACAAGCAGGTATCCACATACTTTTGGTCATGTAGTGTATCGATACACTTGGCGACTCATTCATTGCAGCTGCAGCTAGAGTGGAAGTAAGGAGAAGCACATTCTATATTTTGTAATAGTGTGAAATAAAAACAGTGTTGACAGTGCTGAATTAAAACTTAAGACATGAACTCACTCATGAAAACAGCAGCTCTTGGCTGTTTTATTTGACAGTCTCTCTCTGGTCATGGTTTTAAAAGTTAGGAAGTCTCATGTAGGCTCGTATCAAACTTTGCTGTGGCCGGGGTTGCGGAAGCTGTACACCTGGTGATTTGAGCTATCCGATTGGCCAGTGCAGTAGCCACACTTGGTTTAGCCACAGATCTGCTGGTCCGCCGGTTAGGTGGAGTTTGTCTTTTAAGACAAATGAAATGGTTCAAAATGGGAACACTCTGGATACTTTGTGCGCAGGGATTCTGAATCAAGTGCGCCAACCGCCAACAGTGCAACATGTATACAAATAAAAAAGGAGAGCAAGCCTTTATCGTTGGTTTTTCTACAGAAATGTTTGGTGATTGACAAGGAATGCCTTACTGTAGACCGCAGTAAGCCACAGTAGCAACAGGTTGTAAACAGGTGGTAAGGAGCCCACAAGTGTTAGCTCCAAGATGTTTCTAGGTTTGGTGGTTTCAAATGAACTAAAGCGAGCCCTGTAACTGACACATAATTCCCACTTCAAGCCCAAATATACAGTATTTACTTTGACTAAAATGATCATTTACTTAAATCGTTGTGCAACGTCATGGGTAAGCTCTGGGCATCGTCTTCCGGTTGGAAAAAATGTATATGTTTTGCTGGTGTGGGCATTTAATGATGTTCAACTTACTAGTCATTAACCTCTACAGGATCGGTGACTCTAAACCGGGACGGTTGTTGCTAACGTGCGCTAATGTGATTTAGAATGACTTGTAAACAACAGCCAACTTTCCGGGACATAGATGTCTTATATGGGCAGAAATCTTAAATTCTTGTTAATCTAACTGCAGTGTCCAATTAACAGAAAAAATACCATGCTTTTGTTTGAGAAGAGTGCACAACAAAACACTTTTATCATGGCAACTGGTTTGATACATACACCTCTGAAGGTAAATTGTCACGCCCTGATCTGTTTCACCTGTTCCTGTGATTGTCTCCACTCCCTCCAGGTGTCACTTATTTCCCCCAGTGTATTTATCCCTGTTTTTCCTGTCTCTCTGTGTCAGTCTGTCTTGTATGTTTAGTCAAGTCAACCAGTGTGTTTTTCCCGTACTCCTTTTGCTATTCTCTTTTGATATTCTTCCCAGTTTTGACCCCTGTCTGACTCTGGACTACTTTCCCGCCTGCCTGCCCTGACCTTGATTCTGCCTGCTCTTTGGTACCTTTTGGACTCTGAACTGGTTTGGACCCTTTTGCCTGTACACGACCATCCTCTTGCCTTACCCTTTTGGATTAATAAATATTGTAAGACTACAACCATCTGCCTCCTGTATCTGCATCTGGGTCTCGCCTTGTGTCATGATATAAATAATGTACTTGTTTCAGTAATCTTGCTCAGATTTTGTCATCCAGAGGGTCCCAGAGATAAAATGTAGCATAGTTTTATTTTTATCTTCAAATGTGGGAACTGGGTTTTATAGTTTAAACCCCTGCTAACAGTGAAATGCTTACTTATGGGCCCTTCCCCCAACAACTACAGCCCTGTCGATGTGGATAGGTTAAGATTAAAGTAAATTGTTTTCCTGATTATGCAAGCCATTAACAAAACACAATAGCAGCCCCACCTTCCCTATTACTCCTGAACACAACAGCATGTCGGTGTTTATATTAGGATGGGCGCCGCGGCTCCAAATATAATGAAATAACAGGGAGGAGCAGGACTGACTTTGGTAATGAATCCACACCCACAGCCACAACCCTATTTCTCAGAGTGAGGAGAGAGGGTGTAAGGGCTGGAGCAAATTAAAAGAACATCAATGCGCGTTGAGAGATTGATGCTCCTTAGTGCGTCGGAGATGTAAAGTCAATGGAGCACCGGCACCATCTGTTTTAAATGAGGAAGGGTTTTTAACAAAAGGGGATCTGATGGGCTGGCAAACTGCACTGTGGATACATACTGAGTGGTTAAACATTAGCTATCACTAAGATCCTCATATTTCCCTACAGTAGTATTATAGCCTCCTTATTATCTCGTTTTAATTGTTTAATTGTGACTTTACCTTCGTTTGTATACTGTACACCTCCTTGGGAACAACTAGAGGTTACTATTATTGCTTTGTATTGGTTTGTTTTATTGGATTCTCATTACCAGGCATACAGCCAGGTACAATAAGGTATGATTCGTACTCTTCTTACTGTTGGAGGAGATGAGAAGAGCCAGAGCGTTAGTGTTGTCTAGCTACATTAATTGACACAGTTAGTAATGAAATGCCTTGGCTGATTCGTACTGCTAGAAACAGTATGCAGAGACCTTGACTTCTGCGGTGGGAGATTGTGGTGGAGATTCTATTCAACAATAATCCATAAAACTTGTTTTTCTTTGGCAACGTTGCAAATATGTTGAAAACATAGTTTTTCACAACGGAAATGGGGTAACTTAGAACCACGACCATCTGGTCATATCTCCTTATATTTTCAACTCATCTGTTCTTTCCAAGACCGGCACCAGAGTGACAATGACAGTGGCATGACTTGGGGCTCGATTCAGTCCGTAGTGTGGAAGACCTTTCACTACAGCACAATGTAAATTTAGAGGCAATGTACCCGCGTTTGCTGAGACTGCATTCACGGCAAATGCTGCATACCTCGTCTCAATCATAAATTACCTTCAAATTGAAATCGCTCTACAGCACCGATTTTCAGCACTAGGATTGAATAGAGCCCTTATATCCATTCACTCATGCATGAAGCTGTATAATTGTTTGTAATTGTATAGACTGTACTGTATGAATGGCATTTTATACTGTATGGCATTTGGATAAAGGAAATTGTATACTTCATCAGGAAACTGTAATTTATACTGTATTTTGGGTATTAATTTCAACAGTAAAATACTGTGAAACGTTTTGCTGCAGAATACTGTAAATTATAGTGCAGTTTGGGAAATGTTTGTGACCGAGGAAATAATTGCTGTATTTCGAATGGTACTGTAATTCCATCTCACAAAATAGGGTACTGTATTTTTGGAGTGCAAAAACCTTTTGACCACTAGTAGGTGCATGGTATTGTAGTTTCTGACTTATTAATATATTTTGAGGCGAGCCTTGTAAAGAGGCTATGCAGTATTTGTTGCACCTGTTAGTGAGAGTGTCTAAACAACTATGTGGTAGTAGTGACACATCAAGCAAATGTTTGTTCATCATCTCCAGCACCACCCCAACATCAGCTTACCTTATGTGAAAATGGCACGTTTCTATGTTTTGTAATAAAAAAAATGACAGAGGAAATAAGTGTTTCCAATGACATCATCAGTGTGCATCATATGATTTTAAGAAAATGTGAAAAGACATTGGCTGCAGTCCAAATGCAAAGTAAACAGCCCTCAGCTCTAAACCCTCAGCCTTTGAATGACGTCACATACCGTACATCGTCACAATGTCACTCACTCAAGCGAGGGAGAGTGATGATCGGAGAGGCAACGTCCTTTGTGGAAATCTTGAAGTTGAGCTGAAAAACAGCCAACTTAGAGCTATTAATGTACCTAGCAAGTTAATGTAGATAGCTAGTACTCCTGTCAGGTAGTTAGCTAAAGTTACCCATAGCTGGCTAGCTAGTTTTATAGTTTGGTCATTTATTCCAATAAATGTAAAAAATATATAAATATGTTTATGACGCTACATATGTTTTATGGCTCCTCATTATCACACTAAGCCAATTTGAGCGTCATTCCCATTTTTCCGATGCTAAAATCAATGTCATCAACAGTACCAGTCAAAGTTTGGACACACCTACTCATTCAAGGGTTTTTCCTTATTTGTACTATTTGCTACATTGTAGAATAATAGTAAAGACATCAAAACTATGCCAAAACTACTCCAAACCAATGCCAAGAGTGTGCAAAGCTGTCATCAAGGCAAAGGGTGGGTACTTTGAATATTCTCAAATATAAAATATATTTTGATTTTTTGAAAACTTTCTTGGTTATTGCGTGATTCCATAAGTGTTAATTCATAGTTTTGATGTCTTCACTATAATTCTACAATGTAGAAAATAGTAAAAATAAAGAAAACCCCTTGAATGAGTAGGTGTGTCTCAACTTTTGACTCGTACTGTAAATATTTTTTTTTAGCAAGCTAACTTCATAATTTTCTCACATGCAGCTGTGTTGATTAAATTTGACACTTCGCGGCCAACGGAGTTTGACACGTGACTACAGTTTGCATTGAATTGTATCAACACTTTTGGAGTTGATGCGTCATATCAACTCCAAAAGTGATCAAAGTTTTTCACTCGCTCCCTTGAGCTAAATCATGGGCCTAGAGGGCAATGATTGTGAATTGGACCTCCACTTAAGATGCCAATCAAAGTGGCTAGCTCGAGGGCTAAGGGGGTCAAATGTACATGTTTGGACTGCAGCCATTGACTAATAATTGCCTACTAAAAGCCAATTTATGCTTGATCCAAAAATCTGGTAGGAGGCGTCTAATGGATGGTGTGACACAATTCCAGAGCCTCCTGAGGCATGCAGAAGCCAAATTGAGCTCCATAAGGCGTCGCTGTGCGCCGCACAAATTGTGTTCCAATACGGTTGGCTTCGTATAGCTCCGCAATGACATGATTGGTTGACGGTAAGTGGGGACGGGAGGTTCTGTATAAACACAAACTCACTTCCTTGACTACTTCCTTCACAACAGCTCTGTCCTGTTCCACGAAGAGCAAGAAGAATGAATGCCCTGCCTTCTGCAGAGGCCGATTCACCGTAAATGCTGCACGGTCAATGCAGTTGTCAGATTGACCATGCAGCACCTTTAATTGTCTGCTAATTGGTTGATGATGTTATTGGAAACACTTATGTTCATCTATCTTTTTTTTGGACAAAATATAGGAATGTGCCATTTTCACATATGTTGATGTTGAAGTGGTGCTGGAGATGAGAATATAATTGTGACATTTTCCTTTAATCCTCTAGAAGTGGAAGTGATATAAAACACCAAATATGAATTGATACGTAACATACTATTTTACTGCGTTCAACCTGCTTGCACCAATCCTGTGTAATTACAGTAAAATACAGTGAGATAGAAACCCCAATCTCCTCAATGAATTTCATTAATCCATCCATCCATTCATTAATTATGATTATGGTAGCCTTTACTTTTTTACAGTATAATACATTCAATTATACGGTACTATACTGTAGTGAAAGAAGAATGATGTATTTCGCTGATTTGTTTGATATTAATAGTTTGTATAATAGGTTGTACAAATATACTTAACTAACAGTAAGACATTTCTGTTCTATTAATTAAATGCTGTGTTTCTGTAAAACGATGGTTTCTACTCTAGCTTCCTGCAATTAGTCTGGTCATATGGTCAGGTAAGTGGGTTTTCCTAGAGATAGCTTGAGCTGACAATGACTTGGTGATGAAAACCTAAAGCTGGCATTCCATAGACAAGATGTGGTGTGTGTGACCCGAGATAGAGATAGCCTGGAAGAGTTTAGAACAACCCCTTATTGTCTCATTTTCATCAAACTAAGACGGGGTCAGGTTAAAATGGCGATTGAGGTGATTCAGGGGTCATCTGTAAAAGAGACCTTTGTCTCAACATGACTCCCTGTCAAAGTAGAGGTTAAATAAATAAAGGTGTATTTTATGGTTGTCCTATTGCTTATTTTGCAAGGGACCTGGAATTGCAGAGTAATGTTGTTTAACATTTCTGGTAATGATGTTGCTGTTTTGCCATTGACACTGATAATGGACAATTGAAGGGCAAAATAAATCAAGATATTTTCGATCAAGTAACCAGCTGAGGATTAATTGTACACTTAAAATCCACCACTGTCCCAAAGGCACATGCAAACTGTGCCTCAAATAGCTGGTCATTAAGCACCAGACTACTTACAAATCCATCGTTCTGGAGTATTTGTTATTATGAAGGAACAGTGCCACTGTTTCCCCAAATGCGGATTTGATCTTTAATTAAATTGTCTCTCAATCAAACAATCAATCAATCAATCAGTTGTCACGAAGTGCTTTACAGATACCCAGCCTAAACACCAAAAACCAATCAATGCACAAGCACAGTGGCTAGAAAAAACTCCCTAAAAGGCAGGAACCTAGGAAGAAACCTAGAGAGGAAGCCAGCTCACAAAGGGTGTCTAGTCCTCTTCTGGTTGTGCCGAATGGAGATTTAAGAGTACATGGGGCATTAAGGCCAGATTGCTTTTCAAGACTTTCAAACTATCATAGATGACCAGCAGGGTCAAATAATAACCATGGTGGCTTTAGAGGGTGCAACAGTTCAACATCTCAGGAGTCTATGTCCGTTGGCTCTCCTAACCTGTTATGTGAAGGCAGGGGAGCTGTATATAAAGTGGTGTTTGGTACAGCATAGCACTCCTCTCACTTTATATCATCATAGAATAGGAGCTATTCGATCCCATCTCTTTGCAGAGTTTCTCAGGAAATGTCATTACTAAAGCGTTACTCTCTCAATTCAGTTAGCAGAGCTCGAGGTTGTATGATTAATCTTTCCCAGGTAATTCAATCGCTGCTCATACATTGTATTATTCTGTAGACTAGAGACACAGCTTAAGGATGAAGTTGTGTTCATCATTTCAAATCTCCTCAGGCTGAATAGAAGCACATTACGTCATAACCTCAGTATGGATATTAGGCTGACTCACATGTTAGATACCTTGCTATGGGGAGGTAGCGATAATAGCTTACTGCAAACATTCTAATCAGATCAACTTCTGGGAGGAAATTACAATGCTAGCTAGAAGATTAGGAATACAAGGTATTTCTTGTTAACAGACTTGCAGTTGACCCTTCTTGTATATAATGAATAGTTTGTTTCAGTGGTGGGTGGACAAATCAGAGGACATGCACATTGTTCAGACAATTGAGAAATAAGTCTGGAAGGACAAAGTTACTTTAAGGTGCAGTTCTGTCTCTGGGTCTAACCCCAAGAAGTTCAGGAAAATGGTTAAAGTCCTGGATAATAAACCCTCCTCCTCACAGCTGCCGATGTCCCTTAAAGTTGATGATGTGGTTGTTACTGACAAGAAGCACATGGCTGAGCTCTTTACCACTTCATTAAGTCATAATTCTTATTTGACTCAGCCATGCCTCCTTGTCCGTCCAACATTTCCTCATCTCTCACCCCTTCTAGCCCTGATGCTCCTCCTCCTTTTTCCCCTTCCCCGCTACAAAGTTTCTCCCTGCAGGCGGTCACTGATTCCGTGGTGCAAAAAGAGCTCCTTAAACTTGACAAAAAAAACATCTGGTTCATCTGGTTCAGATGGTTTAGACCCTTTCTTCTTTAAGGTTGCTGCCCCTATCATCGCCTAGCTTAATTCTGACCCTTTCAACCTGTCCCTCCTCTCTAGAGAGGTTCCCATTGCTTGGAAGGCAGCCATGGTGCATCCTTTATTTAAAAGGGACTTGTCAATATTCAAATGACTGGCTTTCTTAATGTTTATAGTATTCTCTCTGCAATCTGGTTTCCACTCAGGTTATGGATGTATCACTGCAACTTAAATGTCCTTAATGATGTCAACATTGCCCTTCATTCTAACAATGTTGTGCTGCCATTTTTATTGACATGGCCATTCCATTCTTGTGGGCCCAGCTAAGGAGTATTGGTGTCTGAGGGGTCTTTGGCCTGGTTTGCTAACTACCTCTCTCAAAGAGTGCAGTATATAAAGTCAAAAAATCTGCTGTCTCAGCCACCAAGGGAGTACCCCAAGGCTCAATCCTAGGCCCCACTGCTCTTCTCAATTTACATCAACAACATAGTTCAGGCAGTAGGAAACTCTCTCATCCATTTATATACAGATGATACAGTTTCCTCTTTCGTAATTATCTATCGTAATTTCTTCTCTTTCACCCCAGTTGCCACACTAACCCGGATTCAGATGACCATCTTACCCATGCTAGATTACGGAGACATAATTTATAGATTGGCAGGTAAGGGTGCTCGAGAGCGGCTAGATATTCTTTAGCATTCAGCCATCAGATTTGCCACCATTGCTCCTTGAAGGACACACCACTTCACTCTATACTCCTCTGCAAACTGGTCACCGGTTTATAAAACCCTCTTTGGCCTCAATCCCCTCTGTCTGAGATACCTACTGCAGCACTTATCCTCCACGTACAGTACAACACCTGTTCTGCAAGTCTCATTCTGTTAAAGGTCCCCAAAGCTCAGACCTCCCTGGGTTACACCTCTTTTCAGTTCGTTGCAGCTAGCGACTGGATCGAGCTGCAAAAAAACACTTAAACTGGCAGTTTTATCTCCATCTCTTCATTCAAAGACCTAATCATGGACACTCTTACTGACAGTTGTGGCTGCTTCGTGTGATGTATTGTTGTCTCTACCTTCTTTCCCTTTGTGCTGTTGTCTGTACCCATTAATGTTTATTCCATGTTTTGTGCCGCTACTATGATGCGCTGCTGCCATGTTGTGTTGCTGCCATTCTATGTTGTTGTCTTAGGTCTCTCTTTATGTAGTGCTGTGGTGTCTCTCTTACCGTGATGTGTGTTCTGTCCTATATTTTTTTATTTTTAATCCCAGCCCCCGTCCCCGCAGGGGGACTTTTGCCTTTTGGTAGGCCATCATTGTAAATAAGAATTTGTACTTAACTGACTTAAATAAATGTTAAATAAAATATTTTAATACAAATTGTAATAGCTGGTATGGAATGATCTGCTACCTCTGGTTTGTTGATAGGGTTTCCATTTACAGTCTCTTGCCTGCTATATTGGAGGGGCATCACAGATCTGAGGGTGAATGTGTGTGGTACGTTTTTTTTGTGTGTTATGTGTGTGTGTGTGTGTGTGTGTGTGCGTGTGCGGCCCTCCAGCATCCTCATTCCTCTCATTACAGATCAATACGGCTATAATATGAGCTTTCTGATTGTAGTGGGCCGAATTAGAGGCCGTCGGACAGAGAGACTAGCTGCATTAGTCAACTCCGGCTGATTGTTGAAAGCATTGGAACAGTTTAACAATTCATGGTTCCAATCACAACACAAAACACTTAACAGACTGACCCAGGACGTAGTTTTTGTCTCTGATTGTTAATTAGTTGGGAGCCCACTTCACTACTGAATGGGCCTGGCTACTGACGTAAATTAATATTAGAAGCATTTGTTTTAATTATTCATTGATTAATTGTATGCATATGTATAGTTTGTATAACACACCCCTGTATACCATAAATATATATGTATTGTTTCTCTACCTGAGAGGGTGTCTAATAGAGTTGCACAGTTTTCTGATACCACAGTAATATGGCAGAATCAAAACGTCATGATACTTATATGAAACCAACATTTTAGAATACTGTAGTACCTTTTCATATAATATACTACCACTTTTTTCAGCCCTACCGATCTAAAAAACCTGCTGGCATCTGTTTTAAAATGTTTTTTTTTTAAAGTCAGTGTTGTTTCTAAATTTAGTTAAACATTTTAAGTAAGAGCAAATAGTCTCTTGTATGCGCTGGGCCAATAATGTCCACTTCGCTTCCATGTGCATATCACGTATGGCAGCTGTAATCAGCCCCTATGAGCAATCAATCACCTGCTTTTCTCTGTCCGCTCTTTCTGCACATCCAATCCACTGTCTAAAATACTTCTGCATAGAAATATGACCTGAATATTGATCCTTGACTAACACTCAACCATCTGACTTGGTGTAATATCATCAACCAGGCAGTGACATGTATTCATGTCTGCAAAGAGCAACCAGGCCCCCAAAAATTAACCCCCCAAAAAAACCTAAGTAATTTATCTTTCGCCTCTCTGTGTTTTCATAATTATCCTTCCATTCGCAAAAGGCTGAATGTATCTCCAAGCGAGCGAAACAGTGCCCCTCTGTATGTGTAGGCCATCTATCTGATGTGGTCTGGTCAAAAACAGTATGACATTGTTGCCGCCCGGTTGCATTGAATGCAATGGAAGCCAGCGAGCATTTGGCCTCCTTTGATAATTAAAAAAGTAAATAATAGCCAATCAGCATTGAGCTAAACTGAATTAGCTCAATTGTGAATGGTCCTGGCGCAAAAAAAAGTATCAAGTCGAGCCAGTTTGGATTTGGCTTCACTCCTATCGCATTGTTTCGAGAGAAACAACTTGAATTGCTGCATCTCATTGTGTTGTTGTCCTCCAGTGGCTAGCTAGCTGGCTAAAATTGTCCCTTTCCTTAATTTGCCTTTTTGTTACATGCAAAATGCTTTGTGGATTTCGACGGACAGAGGTTGCTCTCCGGTTTTGTGATGAAACAAAGGTGTGGTTGAATATATTATATACACATTTAACATGTTGTGAAATATGTTATGAATCTATTGTAATGTTTTTAAAATGTATAACTGCCATAATTTTGCTGGACCCCAGGAAGAGTAGCTGATGCCTTGGCAGCAGCTAATGGGGGATCCATAATAAATACAAATAGAAATATTCTGCCACTCTGTTTTATTATTGTCTCGGCCTTAGCGCTATATATCATGATTGCAAGGCATGTGAATCAACAGGTTAAAGAGCAAACACATAGGTTGTAATAGGGCTTTTTTGTCTGGCTTGGCTTCCCTAGTGATTTTACCCACACACAGCTACGGAAACCAGGTCAACATGTCACCACCATTGTATTAGCAGACATGTTGTAGTTCACTACTCCATAGAAAATGGACTCTTAATGGTTAGAATTAACATGACACTTTTATATCAACACTGTTTTGAGTGTTCTTCACACACTCAAACCAGTTTGCCTGGCACCTACTACCATACCCTGTTCAAAGGCCCTTCAATATTTTGTCTTGCCCATTTACCCTCTGAAAGGGACACATACACAATCCATGTCTCAATTGTCTCAAAGCTGAAAAATCCTTCTTTAGCGGGATTTTAGACAGTGTCCTTTGCTCCCGCCTGCCGAACATCCGCTAGCACAGCAGGCGGAAGGCTGGGGCAACACAGCGTGCTAGCTAACGTGTGCAAGCTTGCTAGTTAGCTAGCACATGGTGTTGCCTCAGCCTCCTGCCTGCTGTGTACCAGAGAAAACAGTGCCAGAAAGGCAGGGGCGAAGGACACGGTCTACCAATCATTCCCGCCTCCCACTTGCACAATAGATGGGAGGCTAGGGAGACACCGAGCACTAGCTAGCTTGATAGTATGTGACACTGTGTGCTAGCTAGCTTGCTAGTTAACAAATACACAGTGTCGCGCCCGCCTCCCACCTTCTGTGTACCAGAGTTCTCCTTAGGCCTATTTGGCTAAGCCAGTACACAGTGTCCACCTGCTCTAGCCGTCTTTATCAGAACTGCGTCAAAAGAGCGCCTGACAGGCGGGGGCGAAGGACACTGTCTACCGGTGTACGGCTAGCTAGCTACCATTGTCGCCCCCACCCTTTCTTCTGTGGGTTTTATCTGCGGTTGGCATCCAATGTTATTGTGCATTACCGCCACCTAGTGTACTGGAGCGCCCCTGCCTCCCACCTGTCCCAACTTAAATATGGACCAATAGCAGTATAAAGAGGGATGCAGAAAGACCCAAAAATATTGGACCGGAGTTGCACCCTTCTTGCCATGGATGCTATCTGAACTCATGGACTCTTTAACTAAGGAACCAATCAGCGCTCGGGGCTGTGTGTGTTATCGAGTCTCCTTTTGAAACGTTGATAGAATAAGTGATTTCTGCCCAGGACAGTGGGGTACTATTCCTGAATATAGAAACAACGGAGTGTACTTACGCTATCTAGCTAGCTAGCTTGTAGCGGGAAAGATGGCTTGGTGCACACAGTCATCACTTGAAACAGCCCACTAGTGATAGCTAGCCATCCAACTTAGCTAGCTTACTGACAGGCTAACTAGCAACTGACAACTCACAAGGTCGCTAACAATTCACTCTCTTAACTTTACTTTAGCGATCATGTCCTACAGTGCACACAACTAACAAACTCTGGCCGTGAAGGTTGGAACATAAAACAATTGTTTTAAAACATATGTACCAAAAGTTGCGTCCGTCTTTGCCTCACACACTCAAAATATCCTCAGGACTAACTTCCACCCCCCAGCTAGTCTCATTCACCCCCCTCACTCCCCTTACGTTCCCTCTAAGAGGCTAAGGGGACCTTTACTCAGTAACACAGAATAGCTCTGGGTTACATTAGCATATTTTAAATGTTCTTCAAATGCTTCAACTGGCCAATGTCCCTCATGGTTTTTTTAATTGAGTAAATGGCTAGTAGTGTGGATGTGTATTCATGTATAGTACTGAATGTTCTAGCCAAGTGTGCCAAAAATAGTCCTAAATCTCAAAGGAACCTAGAGAGAAAGCTTAAGCCTGTGTGGCTGACATTTCCTCATGCAGGAATAAAGAACATAAAAACACTTTGACAACAACTAACCTGGAGAGAGACTCATCATTATAGTCACATTTGAGGTTTATTTCAGATCCCCCCCAAAAAATGTCAGGTTCTGAAGAGAAGTTCACCCACCTACATGAGGTTAAAGCAGTCAAAAAACGTTTTGTGCTTTCGCAAGAGTAGGATGACTCATCATAGTTAGAACATATTTTGCAAAAGGAAAACTGCATTTTATATCTTCCACTGATACACCAGCACTTCCAGACAGCGGGGACAATAATAGCAGTGTGTTGGCCTTGAGGTTATAATTTGTCTTTGTATGGTTAAGCTCTAACAAGTATTATATTCGGTATTGAAGCTCTGCATTTCAATCGAGGTTAAAGAAAGATGTTTTTATAAACCCAAACCATCTGGCTGCACTAACAATAGAACATCAGACTCTTCAGACAGTTATTGATTCTAATGCATTGAGTTCATTGTCAGTTATTGATTTCAGATGAGAAAATGGTGTGGGTCACTCATTCAAGACCCACTCAGACTTGTACCTACCCATTGACGGCACCATACTATTCTCCCCGAAAGCACCTTTGTTGTAGTCTGGCTGACACCAAACTCAAAGTCTTCCTGACTTCAGAGTCTGGAAAGGCTCCTTAATGTTGTAGGCATGAAGGGTTGATAATGAAGGGGGCTGTGTTTTTTTACTGATTTGGTTCTTTCTCACTCACACACCCACATGGATAGCCACACACAGCCTAAGAGTGCCACCCTCTACCAATAGCAAACAACGAGAGGTCTCAATCCCTCACAAAAAAAAGAATGTCGGAGAGAACCAATCAAGCTAAATCCAACTTTTGCGAGAACATTGCACCATCAACGGACTTCTGTGTACCACGTGAGTCATGTCAGCCAGGCTACCTTTGTAGTCTGTGTGTTGATATGCAAGGCCTTCCTTCAGCTTGACCACCTGTAGCCTAGTTGACTCCCAGCAATCTATCTGTCCTGATTGCATTTCTCCTTCTTTGACTTGTCAAAATAATTTCTTGCCCGTTTCAGCCTGGCGAGTTTTTAACAAGGAGAAAACTCATTTATAACCAGGATCAGTGATTATTTGCTGGGAGCTGTGTGAGAACTGAACATATTTGTTATTCTGTGTTATTATTTTCTTTCTAATTGTGTTCTGCCTTTGGCATAATCAGTTCATTAGAATCCTCACTCTGTCACAGAGCGCTTTCACAACTGCCGCTAATTGCCACGACGACTGCAACATGTCATATCCCGCTACGACTATTGAATTTGTGACTTGTCTTTGGTATTATGCTGGAGCACCACTGAATTTTCTACAAGGAACTGAAGCTTATTATAACAGGTTGTTGTTGTGCAAAGTCCATCAAATGGGTTTATCAAGACAAGACAGAGCATCATTATTTCATTGGCTTTTGATAAAAAAAAGGTTATACATTTGTCTTAATATAATCAGGTCACATTTATTGGTTAACAGTAAGCAAAAAGTGCACGAATATGAACAAGGGGACCTTTAAAGCAATCGGAAATAGTCGTCGTAAATACAGGCAACAGAGATTACAGAGTGTGTTCCTGTCTGTAAACTCTTAGCTGTCCGTCAAATTGCGCAAAATATGAAACCGAAACTTAAGTTTAGGCATTCATTCGGTGTAAGTGTTGAGGTTTGGGTTAACTTTTAGGGATTAGGGTTAAGCTAAGGAATTCATTCTGAGTGGTTAAGAGCAGCCTGGTCTCAGATTGATTTTGTACTTTTCGGGTGACAGAAGATTACTGAAGGCAATAACAAAAGGAGGGTGGGTGGTCGGGGTGGATGATAGCTGTATAACACAAAATTCTAGCAACTCAAACATCTAGCAACCCAAAGATTCTGTGTTTTAATCTCGTCACGGACAACTTTAGCATGTTAGCTAAATAGCAACTATTTACTACATTTTTAGCTAATTTGCAACTACTTAACATGTTCACGAACACTTCCCCTAACCCTAATCCTAACCTTAACCTTACCTAAAGTAGCATATCATACTAAAGCAGTAGAATATAATTTATCATATTAAAGCAGTCAAATGTAATGTATCATACTAAATGGGTAAAAGCAAACTGGTGCGATCAAGACATAGGATACTATACGTTCTGCAATTCGTACTATATTGTATAACCACTATTACATTGGTAGGCCAATGTAATAATAACTTAACGTAACGTAACATATCATACTAAATGGAGTGGCACAGATTTGAGTAAAATATATTATGTTTTGTTCTGACACCAGGTTGGGTAGGGAGAGGAGGAGAGGAGTGCTTATTTGGTTATAGTTGAATACTCTTTGATAATGGGATGAAATACCGTAGAACAAAACTAAGTTGATGCTGGATTGTGAACACACAAAAAACTTTGTGCAAACAAACTTATGGAAGTAATCATTGTTTATGGATTGAATGGAATTAATAAATACACAACGTCATGTAACAGCTACATCAGCGTTCATCAGGGTGTCATAGAAAAGGGGTGTACAGACAGGTGTATATCCCAACTATCACAGGAAGTGACTAAATTCATTACCATATGTAATTGATCAAGAAACGAGAAAGCTTGGTAAAAGAAAAAAATAAACATGGCATAATACAATAAGATGCAATACCACAAAAATACATGCAAACCATATGAAAGAGTACAGGTTAAGGTTAGGGTTTGGGATAGGGATACAGCAGAAAAACTACAATTACAAAACCTACCACTGGGATTGAAGCCGCTGGTATGCTGACTGGAGGAGTGTCCAACAGTGCCGTTGCCAGAGAATTTAATGTACATTTTTCTACCATAAGCCGCCTCCAACATTGTTTTAGAGAATTTGGCAGTACAATCACAGACCACATGTAACCATGCCAGCCCAGGAACTCCATATCCTCCTCCTTCACCTGCAGGATTGTCTGAGGCAGGGGTGCTGAGGTGGGCCACCCATGGATACACCCCTGACTAATCATGTGAAAACCATAGATTATGTATTTAAATGGACAGATTTTAGTAAATTATTTGAAATTATTGCATGTTGCATTTATATTTTTGTTCAGTATTATAGACATTGTGTGCAGTATATGAATAGAAAAGGTGTGTACAGCAGAAGTTACTGTATATAGAAAAGGCCTTGACTAGAATAAAGTATATACATATAAAGTGGGTTGTTACAACCTGTTGCTGCTCAGTTCATTACAATTGCAACTGAAGTGCAACACTTTCCAAATACGGTACATTACCAAAGGTATGTGGACACCTGCTCAGAAAACATCTCATTACAAAATCATGGGCATTAATATGGAGTTGGTCCCCCCTTTGCTGCAATAACCTCCTCCACTCTTCTGTAAATTCTTTCGACATTGCTGCCAACATTGCATCCATTCAGCCACAAGAGCAGAGGTCGGGCACTGATGAGTTCGGGCAACAATTAATCCCAAAGGTCTTATATGAGGTTGAGATCAGGGCTTTGTGCAGGTCAGTTAAGTTCTTCCACACCGATCTTGTCAAACCATTTCTGTATTGCCCTCTCTTTGTGCATGGGTGAATTTTCATGCTAAAAGAGGAAAGGGCCTTCCCAAACGGTTGCCACAAGGTTGGAAGCACAGAATCGTCTAGAATGCCATTGTAAGCTGTAGTGTTAACATTTCCATTCACTGGAACTAAGGGGCCTAGCCCAAACCATAAAAAACAGCCCCAGACCATTATTCCTCCTCCACCAAACTTTACCTTTGCCACTATGCATCGGGGCAGGTCGCGTTCTCCTGGCATCCGCCAAAACCAGATTTGTCTGTCGGACTGCCAGATGGTGAAGCGTGATTCATCACTTCAGAGAACGCGTTTCCACTGCTCCAGAGTCCAATGACGGTGAGCTTTACACACTCCAGCCGACTCTTGGCATTGCGCATGGTGATCTTAGGCTTGTGTGCGGCTGCTCGGCCACGGAAACCCATTTCATGAATCTCCCGAGGAACAGTACTTGTGCTGACGTTAATTCCAAAAGCAGTTTGGAACTCTGTTGTGAGTATTGCAACTGAAGAGAGCTTCAGCACTCGTCGATCCCGTTCTTTGAGCTTGTTTGGCCTACCACGTCACGGCTGAGCCATTGTTGCTCCTAGACATTTCCACTTCACCATAGCAGCACTTACAGTTGCCCGGGGCAGCTCTAGCAGGGCAGAAATTTGACAAACAGAAAGGTGGCATCCTATGATGGTGCCATGTTGAAAGTCACAGTTAAGACCATTATACTACCAATGTTTGTCTGTGAAGATTGCATGGCTGTGTTCTCGATTTTATACACTTGTCAGCAAAGGGTGTGGCTGAAATAGTCAACTACTAATTTGAAGGAGTGTCCTCATAATTTTGTATATGTATACATTTTCCTCTCTGTGTTAATGGTTTATCACCATCAATAGTGAAGCGTGAAGCACCTTTCAACACATGGAAATAACACATGAAATGTCCACTTCGATGAACAATATTATCCGTAATTGAACTTTGGGTACCTACCGTAAGAATAAATGTTGTCAAACACAGCAAATTCTCCTGTGTTAAATCATCACACTGACACTGCCTTTCAAATGAATTGTAAAGTTACCTCTGTTTTTGGTTCATGACAGAGTCACGGGCCCTTTGTCAGTTAATATTTTGTCACCTCCTGCGTTCTCTCTCCAGATTCTCTCGGCTCCTTTTGAAATAGGCGAAAGTTAATCGACGAGAGTGAAATGCTCTTGCTTGAAATGACACGGTCCTTCTAACCTCGTGCATCATCAATCAAATGATGTTCACTACGGTGGATCCCAAAATAAATGTCGAAAGTGATCCAAACAAAGTCAGTTAGTTGTGCAAGACATTGTGTAGATAAAACAATACGTGGCTGTATTGCTTTTAAACGTGTCCACGTTTTCTCCTGTGACAAAACAAAAGCTGATTCAAAAGGGGTATGACAGATTTCAAAACTATTTTGTGGTACGATTACACGAGTATCCTCGATGAAAGGTAGCTTCCGAGGAGGGGAGGACACTTTCTTTTGCCTACTAATGAATTCACACACTCCTCGACCACTCAACCACTTATTTGTTTCTGGGTCACGGAGAGGAGAGGACAGAGCAGAATAGGACGGAGGACGGTCTTTTTCCCAAATGAGAAAACCCCAAGGTTGTTGCATTCCTCTATTTTCAGTCTTGTGGCCTTCAACAAGTGAGATCCTGAGTGAATATGTTATCATTAGCCTAGTGGTTAGAGAGTTAGGCCAGTATCTGAAAGCTTGCTGGATTGAATCCCTGAGCTGACAAGGTAAAAATCTGTCATTCTGCCTCTGAGCAAGGCAGTTAACCCACTGTTCCCCCAGGCACTGTGGATATTAATTAATGCAGCCCCCTGCACCTCTCTGATTCAGGTTGGGTTAATGTGGAAGACACATTTGAGTTGAAGGTATTCAGTTGTACAACTGACTACGTATCCCCCTTTCATTCAAATACATACATTTTACACTAATACAGTGGCCTGAAACTCGTGGTTTTCAGGTCTGCAAGTCACATAATGGTTTGCAAAGTATATGTAATTCAATCCGTAATCTTCATAAAGTCTGACTGCCGGGTTTGGGAAACTAAGATGTGAGACTACTTAAACCATCTAAACTGTAACAACCATTTCAGTAGCAGATTTAATTTGTTTAGAAAAAAACCCATATATAATGAAACAATTCAAACAAATCTCCCAGCTCTTTTACACCAATGAGTGTTAATTTAACAGCTGAATCAACACTAGAAATGTTACAAATGTTACATTGCACTGAAATTACTGGATGTGAATGGGCGGCAGGTAGACTAGTGGCTAAGAGTGTTGGGTCAGCTGGTTCAAATCCCTGAGCCGACTTGGTGAAAAATCTGTCGATATGCCCTTGAGCAAGGCAAATAATCCTAATTGATCCTGTGGATCCTCTGGATAAGAGCATCCGCTAAATGACAAAAATGTAATGGAGAACGATCCAAGGTACTGAAATTACTGGACGTGAATAGGAAGATTTCCAGAGCACTCAAATGATTGGGGGGCTATCCAGTGCTATCCAGTGCACTGAAATGACAGGGCGTGACCAGGGAGCTGTCAATGGTACTGAAATTACTTGGAGCGGGGTGTTATGTAGGGTACTGAAATGATGGGGAATGAATAGAGAGCTGTCCAGGGTAGTTATCTGCTGACAGAGAAGGGATGCTCTCCATGGTGCCAGTTAGACAGGACTCAGCTACTAGCCTCAGTTCTGGAGCCATCAGCACCTTGCATGATACAGGAAAAGGTTTATTCCAACTGCTGTAAATATTCTGGGTATTTTTGCAATATCATGTATGTAGTATGTTGACAAAACTGTGAAAAAACCCAAAGGTCCTCATGAGAGAATACTAATCAGAATCAGCTATACAGACTTAGTTAGAGTAATATATGTTAATATGCAGAGATGCAGATTAATGTTTTTGTCACGATACATCACATTGAAGATGGCTTTGAGTAATTGATTTAACAAATTACACAACCTGGGCCTGGTTTCCCAAAATCATTTTAAGCCTAAGCTCATCGTTAGAAACTTCGTAGGAGCGTCGATAAATCCCTGAGCTGTTACCCAAAACCTTCATTTTTAACGTTGCACTTGAAACGCTCGTAATCTAACACCTGCCTCAATGCATTGTTAGATGCTTTTTTGCCCTCTCACTTTATACACAGAAGATCTCCGCTAAACATAGAATCGCATGGTTTACCTGTATCTCTGTGACTGCTGATAACTTCATAACAAAGTTGACCACAAACAAAGTTGCCGATGTCTTTGCGTTTGACACAAACAAGGGAAGTATAAAAACATGATTCAAATGAAAACCGAGATGACGGCATTGAAATATAAACAGTGGGCTATACTAGCAAAATAGAACAATAATTGATTGAACATGAAATGTATTTCAATATGATTAAAATACGTTTAATGTTAAATCAATTATTGTTCTGTTTTGCTACTTGTAGGCTAATGTTTATAATTTGTCCCAATAGATGCCATGATATGTAGCTTAACATGTGCACAATGACGTGCAAAATCAGTGATTTTATGAATTTTGATTGGGTAAACATTCAAATTAGCCAGCTCAATATTTGCGTCTGTAGGAGGTAATATCTCTCTAGTAGCTGATCCTTTGTTAGTGTTGTGAAATAATTAGAATGTTTAAGGAAAGATTTGAGGAAGCTGATCCGAGAGCAGTGCTCCTGTACTTTCGATCCTATCCATATCGACACATGCGCCAAAGGACGCACTTAGCGACGGATCACTCTGCGTGGTGTTTTGGGAAACGCATGTTACATCTTCGGTCGTTGTAACGTAAGCCAATCGGGAAACAGGGGCCCTGTTGTGTAGTTAGATGTGCCGTACTCAACTGTTATTTTGATTATTCCCTTTTCGAAAACAGGTATGTGCTAAGTGTGTGTCTCTGTACATGACAAATTGCATCATTAATGTAAGAAGAAAGAAAAACTGCAACAGTAACTATTTTAGTATGATCTGTCAGCGACATCAAATTAAAGACTTCTTTGGAGGTACATTAATATTTTATGAATGTGAGGTATTTTCATTATTAAACTGTAATTTAAAGCTAATGGGTTATTTCATAGTGTGCATAATGTACATTCTGTCCTCACATCATGCATCATTATACTAATATATCAGGCAAATAGACTATTATAAAATATTACCATGATCAGGTTTGTAGCTTCAAGCCATTGTACTGCACGTGTATTACAAAGAGAGAAAAAAAAGAGAAAATAACCAATAACCTTGTTCTTTCTCCATTAAATGTTCCGCCTTATCCTGTACTCTCTAAAGTGTGATTTAAAATGCATCTGTGTGTTTATGGTGAGCGTCCTGACAGCAGCGTTTAGCAGAGCATTGCCCTTAGGGATAACAGGCACCGATTAAGCTTCGTAGACATGTATGGTCAATTGTGGGATGAAATATTTAATTATGTTTCTTTGAAAAAGTGCAACCAACTAATCGATATTCAATTAACGGAGACTGTGGAATTTGTCGATTCCAGAGAGAGAGAGAGAGAGAGAGAGAGAGAGAGAGAGAGAGAGAATGGCAGAGGGAAAGAGTTAGAGAAAAGATTATTAAGATTGCCCTACTTTTGTGTTAAGAACTCCAACTCCCACCGAGAGAGAAAATACTATATTTAAGAGGCTTTGCCTTATTAAGTAATCAATTTGGGTTCACTTTCTCTGCTTTGGTTTCTTGCGACTCCACGTCATCACCGCACCAACCATTATACTTATGTATAATACCTCATTTTAAATGACAACGTCCCACAGCACAACTGTTGGGGGCGCGTCACTCTGCTGTTTGTATGGTGATCATTATGAAAAGTCAGCTGCTAATGACCTATTAAGGCTGCTAATTGAAATGAGATGGCTAATTGTCTTCTCATTATTGTTGTTTTTTTAATGGCAGAAAGCAGGCTGAGGGACCCTGGAGTGAGAAACCAGAGTTAATATACAAATAAAAGCCCTACCAAGAACAAGGGAAAATGTGTATTTAGATTTCTCTCCTGTTTGCCTCCCAACAACATGCTAACATGCAGTTTTCTAAGTAAACACATCTCCTCACAGTGACTGTACTTTTCCTATTCTGTTAGTGTTCTTAGAACAAAGTAGGTGCCATATCAGTGCAGAATGATGAAGCAGGCTACACTGATGACAATCATGACGAAAATGCTTCTTCTGTCCTATCCCGCATAGGTATTTGACTGCCCTGTCGCCTTAGTAGAAGGTTCACGGGTATTCATGGTGAATCTCAGACAACAAACACACTTGGCTTGTAGAGAAGGGCATGAGTCAGATAAGGACACATTAGAGACTAGACTTTTCTGAGCTAAACAGCTAAAGACCTACTGGTGTGATTCTAGCTTCAGCTCTTCCCAGCTCTTCCATGTGGCAGTTTTGAGAAGGTACGATTCAGGTGCAGTCCCTTAAGGCACCCCCCACAGCACTGTACAGCTCATTCAAATAACCAACTCATCATCAAGCTTTGATTATTTGAATCAGCTGTGTTCTGTAGTGCTAGGGCAAAAACAAAACGTTCACCCCAGGGGGTCCCCCAGGTTTGAGTTTGGGAAACACTGCCTTAAGGTGTGTGGGTGAATGGTGGAAGCAGTTGGTGTAAGGGGAGCTTTACAGCAAGCTTTCTGGAAGAGTATGTTTACTGTCGGTTTGAGAAACATTGTAAAAAAAACGGTTGTTTGGGTAGTGTCCCCTTATAGACAAATCCTTTGTGAGACAGTATAGTGGCCAGGGAAGAGGGGAAGAGTGATTGGTGTCCCTCCCGTGTGTATTGTGTGTATGGAAGGGGTGCTCTATGGGGAACACCACTCAGACATGCAGGACTGCCCCTCTTCCCCCATGTTCCCCTCTGCTGTTCCCCATCACTCAGCTAGAGTACAATATTAATGAGTGACCATGGTGAGTGGATGCGTCCTGACAAGGTAAAACAAGAGTTAAAGCTGTTCAATGTACCTCCTGAGGGGCAAGCAGGACATTCTTCTGTGTCCCCCCTCCCCTACATCAGCTTACATCTGCATCACAACAGTGTGCTTCAATTCACTTGGGGACCTGGTCACAGAATCTAATTCAACCTCTATCTTTGGGCTCTTTCCGTTGGATTTCAACTTAACCTGTTTCTCTATTGGTTGCTCTAGATGGCTCTCTTCATGGTCTATCCATTTACAAAAGGATTATAAAAGTATTGTTAACAAACCCTGCTACCAGGCTAATGTTCTATATTGGTCTGCTGCCACTTTGCTTGGTCCTGTAGTCAAAGAAAGCTCCATTTTAAAGGCAAGGCTTGTGAAAGTCCCAATGACTTATTGTTCTAAGGCGATGTTTGCAGTGTTGTGCTACCCCCTGACCGGGCGGCTTTATTATTCTATTCATAGTCCTCAGTTGCTCGCTGTGCATTTCAGTGTGTGAGTGCACGTGGGTGGTTGTCTTTGAGTTTTCGCTTGTTCTATTTATTCCTTTCCTCCCTGATGAGTAGAGGAAGCCGTGTGTTCTCTCTGGTAGCAGCAGACCTCCCATTAGAGCTGGGGGGGGGGGGCGATGAGTTGGACGTGGATCATGAACGCACACACTGTTTTTTAATGCCTGAGATGCTGACGGGTTGCCCACATACACACCACGCACATACACTGCTCGGATGCAAACACACACACCCACACAGACGCACACACCCACACAGACGCACAAGCACACAGCCATGCATATAGAGAGAAATAAACAGAGAAAGAGAGTTAGGCTTCCCTCCTGCTCTCTGCATACCCCCCCCTGTCCCCCACCCCAGGGTGTTTGAAGATCTTAGATGTGCTGCGTTATAAACGGCAAAGAGTTGTTAGTGAGTACTGGCCTGGAAAGATTGAGATGGAGATGATGAGGATGATCGTCGTAGAGGGCTGGTATATGCTGTTGAGGGGGATAATTTAGACATTTTAGAGGGAGAGGGAAAATGTACTTTCTACGATTGTGATATGTGGTTGTCTCACCCAGCTATCTTAAGATGAATGCACTGATTGTAAGTCACTCTAGATAAGAGCGTCTTCTAAATTACTAAATGTAAAATGTTATCTGCTGTTGCTGAAACACATTATCTAACATATTTAAACATTCATTAATTTGGAGTACATCGACAATGATGTCTGAACAATGCCAAATCCCATCTCTCTTCTTTTTCGGGGGGTTTAGTCCTTGGGTCGTTCGACGAAATGAGTGCCTTTTGCATCCCTTAAATATCTTACGTAGACATTTTTAAAGCCGGTTATTTTAAATTAAGTCTCCGTTAACATAGACCCCATGGACAATTCGAAATAGAGATTTGCTAAAGTGCCCAAATTCAGCTCTGTCACAGCTCTGTCCCTCTATTCAACCTCTGTGACTTCTAGGAAGATTTTAACCCTCTTAATCCCAACATTTATCCGCAATCCTAGTAAAGCCCTAGTTTTTTTTCTTGCATTTCTGAATATTATTATTTATTTCATGTGATTTAGTGATTCATTTTAAGTTAAAAAAACAACAACCCTGTCCATGATTTTAAGGTCCACCCTAATACAGTACGCAAACTGGCTTGTTTTAGTATGGTGAAACTATTCCTTTTGAAATAATATCAAATAAAGAAACATTGAACATCTAATAGTCAAATCATAGTGTAAAAGTGGGTGAGATGTTGTACTCTTTTTAGACATTTTATGGTGTTTTGTGGTGGAAAACTGAGCGGGTCAAGCATAACACATCAACCCTATTACCCATAGATAGACAGACTAGACATCTTTTAACAATTAGAATGTTTTAGTGAAGCTTGCATTCAATTTCCCCTCGTTATTGCACACAACAAGGGGATACATGGATGATTTAACCTTTATACTACCAACATGTTTTACAACATGGATTACCTACTGGTGTGATTTTGACCCCATGAAGAAACTATAGGGGACAGCAACAATCACAGCAAATGATGAACTTAATTCCTATCAAAACGTAATTAGACATGTAAATAAGGTTATCTGAAATAAAAATCCCCAAAACACACTGTTATTTTAGCAAATGTTTTGTTAATTTGCTTATTCTGTCAAACAAAACCATACATTTTCCCCTTGAATAATGAGCTGTTTTTTCCCCCAAAGTACAACGTATATTAGTAGTAAAAATCGGATATACCATAATTTGATTGTAAGTATCATTTATTTTTTTGAATTTTGAAGTAAACATAAAAGTTATATTTGCAGAATAAACGACTGACATTTAACCCTCCTATTATGTTGCAGGTCAATATGACCCATTTCCACTTTTGTGTTAAAATAGTAGTTAACCTCTCTATTTCTCCAGGAAATGAAATGACTTTTCCTCATTTAGGGTCATGAACCTAACTTCAAAATGTGGACACACTGATGTTGTGGAATGTCTGTGCAGATTTTGTATACAAACATGCTGTTGTGGGGAATTTTGACCCCATACGTTTTCATATGTATAGATTATGGACATGTCCAAAATAAACAAGTGTTTTTGATGTATTTTGTTTTGACTGGTTCTGGGCAGATGAACACTTGTGGCAGGAGCAGAAGGGACAGTGGTAGAGTAGGTAGAACATGGTGCAGTGGTGCTGTAGCCAGCAAGCTCCTTGATGAGCAGCTTTCTGAAAGCTTTCTGTGAGAGGAAGGGCTTTCCACAGCTCTTAGCCATTTCCTTGTGTAGTATGAATGCATTCACCACAGCAATGTCGATGAAATGATAGAAGAAGGTCTTGTACCATTTCATCGTCTTATGGAGAACATTGTAATAGCCTATCAGGTTATCTGATAGGGCCACACCTCCCATGCTCTTGTTGTAGTCCTTTACTGCAGTTGGAATGGGGACATTTTTGGTGGTCCATGCCCCGGCACCGTCCTTCACACGTCTGACGACATGATCCCCACTGAAGGACTTGTGGATTGTTGTGCACATCACCACCTCTCTGGTATCCATCCACTTCAAAGAGCAGGCCATTTTCACGGATCCATCGCATGGTCCCCCGCTCAGCCTGCTTAGGCATGTCGTTCACCTTCGTCTTCAGAAAGCCCACCCTGTTGGTACGAATGGTGCCACAAGCCCACACTTCCTGCTTCCTAAGGTCTGCAAACAGGGTAGGGCTTGTGTAGAAGTTATCCACAAACAGTTTGTAGCCCTTCCCTAGCAGTTGAAAATCCAATAACTCCATTACAGAGTCATAGCTAAGTCCCTTACCGGTAGCAAAACTGTTCTTCCCCTCATAGACAAAAAAAATGCATGTGTAGGCACACACAGAATCAGCCAACACAAACAGCTTGTAACCCCACTTGGTTGGTTTGTTTCTCATGTACTGTTTAAGGCCAGTTCTGGCCTTTGAGGCTACCATCCTCTCATCTATTGACACATTCTGGGCTGGCTGAAACTAGGTATTGCAGGCCTCAACAATGCTGTAGTAGAGAGGTTTTATTTTGCACAGTCTATCAAACGTTGCTGTGCCTCTCTTCTTGTCATTCGCTTCATCAACCTTTGGGTCACTGATGTGAAGCGCCTTTGAGAGAACCAGAAACCTTTTGCAAGACATAACAGTCATGGGGAAAGGCAGTTGGTAGAGAGATGATGTTTTCCAGTAGCACCTCAGGCTTTTCAGCTTCACCAGCCCCATGTAGACGACCAGTGAAAGGTAGCAGAAAAAGTCTGACATGGATATGGGCTTCCATGCTGCCTTTTTGCCTGCTCGCTTCTTCTCCCAATACTTATTAGTGTTAGACACGAGCGAACCTACAACGGATTGGGTGAAAAACAACTGAAAAAGCTAAAGGGGGCTGAAAGTTGCGGTCATGTTCACCTGAGGTCCTGGCTTCCTTTTCGACCTAAATATTGAGGTGGCTCCACATCATCTTCTAGGACAGTGTGCCAATGCCCTTCTGTCCCTTCGTTAGCAAGTGGCACACTTCCCCTTTTCCGCTTCTTTGTCAGTGCCTTCACATCTCTAGATGGAGGTGTGGAGCCGGAGACAACAGCTGTCCGGCTGGATGAACCAGATTCAGTGGGGGATGGACACCTTGGCACTGGGGGCTCCCATTCGGAGTCAGTGTCAATGTGAAAGAAAATGTTCAGTTAGAATAGTTTTGCATATGAGCCCTCTATCAACAGGTATAATAAACAGATATATAGACTACAGGGAACATAAAGTCCTGTTCCATTTCACTTTGGCCATTGTTGTGGGCCTGCCTCAAATAGGCTATTTCATGTGGGGGTGGGGTAGAGCGGCAGACACACGCATCTCGACCATGCTCCCTGTAATCCATAATATGTAGACTGAGTGGAGGAAGCATGGTCGCTGTGTTGCGATGTGTGGGTTTGCTGTTACATTCTACTCCATTCCATTTTTATATATATATACACTGCTCAAAAAAATAAAGGGAACACTTAAACAACACAATGTAACTCCAAGTCAATCACACTTCTGTGAAATCAAACTGTCCACTTAGGAAGCAACACTGATTGACAATAAATTTCACATGCTGTTGAGCAAATGGAATAGACAACAGGTGGAAATTATAGGCAATTAGCAAGACACCCCCAATAAAGGAGTTGTTCTGCAGGTGGGGACCACAGACCACTTCTCAGTTCCTATGCTTCCTGGCTGATGTTTTGGTCACTTTTGAATGCTGGCGGTGCTTTCACTCTAGTGGTAGCATGAGACGGAGTGTACAAATCAAATCAAATCAAATCAACTCAAATTTTATTTGTCACATACACATGGTTAGCAGATGTTAATGCGAGTGTAGCGAAATGCTTGTGCTTCTAGTTCCGACAATGCAGTAATAACGAGCAAGTAATCTAACTAACAATTCCAAAAAAAAACTACTGTCATACACAGTGTAAGGGGATAAAGAATATGTACATAAGGATATATGAATGAGTGATGGTACAGAGCAGCATAGGCAAGATACAGTAGATGATATCGAGTACAGTATATACATATGAGATAAGTATGTAAACCAAGTGGCATAGTTAAAGTGGCTAGTGATACATGTATTACATAAGGATGCAGTCGATGATATAGAGTACAGTATCAACGTATGCATATGAGATGAACAATGTAGGGTAAGTAACATTATATAAGGTAGCATTGTTTAAAGTGGCTAGTGATATATTTACATCATTTCCCATCGATTCCCATGATTAAAGTGTCTGGAGTAGAGTGTACAACCCACACAAGTGGCTCAGGTAGTGCAGCTCATCCAGGATGGCACATCAATGCGAGCTGTGGCAAGAAGGTTTGCTGTGTCTGTCAGCGTAGTGTCCAGAGCATGGAGGCACTAACAGGAGACAGGCCAGCACATCAGGAGACATGGAGGAGGCCGTAGGAGGGCAACAACCCAGCAGCAGGACCGCTACCTCCGCCTTTGTGCAAGGAGGAGCAGGAGGAGCACTGCCAGAGCCCTGCCAAATGACCTCCAGCAGGCCACAAATGTGCATGTGTCTGCTCAAACGGTCAGAAACAGACTCCATGAGGGTGGTATGAGGGCCCAACGTCCACAGGTGGGGGTTGTGCTTACAGCCCAACACCGTGCAGGACGTTTGGCAATTGCCAGAGAACACCAAGATTGGAAAATTCGCCACTGGCGCCCTGTGCTCTTCACAGATGAAAGCAGGTTCACACTGAGCACATGTGAGAGACGTGACAGTCTGGAGACGCCGTGGAGAACGTTCTGCTGCCTGCAACATCCTCCAGCATGACCGGTTTGGCGGTGGGTCAGTCATGGTGTGGGGTGGCATTTCTTTGGGGGGCTGCACAGCCCTCCATGTGCTCGCCAGAGGTAGCCTGACTGAAATTAGGTACCGAGATGAGATCCTCAGACCCCTTGTGAGACCATAAGCTGGTGCGGTTGGCCCTGGGTTCCTCCTAATGCAAGACAATGCTAGACCTCATATGGCTGGAGTATGTCAGCAGTTCCTGCAAGAGGAAAGCATTGATGCTATGGACTGTCCCGCCCGTTCCCCAGACCTGAATCTAATTGAGCACATCTGGGACATCATGTCTCGCTCCATCCACCAACGCCACGTTGCACCACAGACTGTCCAGGAGTTGGCGGATGCTTTAGTCCAGGTCTGGGAGGAGATCCCTCAGGAGACCATCCACCACCTCATCAGGAGCATGCCCAGGCGTTGTAGGGAGGTCATACAGGCACGTGGAGGCCACACACACTACTGAACCTCATTTTGACTTGTTTTAAGGACATTACATCAAAGTTGGATCAAAGTTGGATCAGCCTGGTTTTCCACTTTAATTTTGAGTGTGACTCCAAATCCAGACCTCCATGGGTTGATAAATTTGATTTCCATTGATCATTTTTGTGTGATGTTGTTGCCAGCACATTCAACTATGTGAAGAAAAAAGTATTTAATAAGAATATTTCATTCATTCAGATCTAGGATGTGTTATTTTAGTGTTCCCTTTATTTTTGTGAGCAGTGTATATATACACACAAACATAGGCTATGGGTCATTCACATACATACAAACATACCCCCACCCACAACGCATAGCCAATGTGTACTTTACACATTTCATTACATTTTTATATATTGCAAATAAAATGTACAAAAAATTCAAATAATATTTTAGATTATTAATTTCAAACAATGGCATTAGCATGAGAATAACTTACCAGTCCAAAACAATGTCCTCTCCGTTGAAAAAATATGCTTCCAGTCATAGCTATGGTCGCTAACTGAATTGTCTTCCAAAAGAAGATCTGTTTCACTATCACGATCAATTTCCTTTATAATTTTGTCTACATTCGTATATCTAGTCTTGATTTAGCTTTCCCTGACTTATTCGCCATGATGTTCGATATATAACAAGCTGAAGTTCCCCATTTTCCGAAACTGTGCTGTGCATAACAAGCTTGGCTCCTTCCAGTATGAATCTTCAATGGCGAATGACCGTCTTTACGCAGGAGTTTACTACATGGGTTGGTCTTCCAACAAATAAACATGAACATAAACATATTGCTGTTTACCTCAGCTCATTGGCTATCTACCCAGCTAGATTTCAAGACGATCAGTGGTCATTGGGTTAAAATACAGTCAATCAACGAAACAGCGGTCATGCGGTTACTTCCGGTGCCGACAGAGATGACCGCCTCGCTTCGCGTTCCTAGGAAACTATGCAGTTTTTGTTTTTTTACGTGTTATTTCTTACATTAGTACCCCAGGTCATCTTAGGTTTCATTACATACAGTCGAGAAGAACTACTGAATATAAGAGCAGCGTCAACTCACCATCAGTACGACCAAGAATATGACTTTCACGAAGCAGATCCTGTGTTCTGCCTTTTACCCAGGACAACGGAATGGATCCCAGCCGGCGACCCAAAAAAACGACTTCGTAAAAGAGGGAAACGTAGCGGTCTTCTGGTCAGACTCCGGAGATGGGCACATCGTGCACTACTCCCCAGTATACTTCTCGCCAATGTCCAGTCTCTTGACAACAAGGTTGATGAAATCCGAGCAAGGGTAGCATTCCAGAGGGACATCAGAGACTGTAACGTTCTTTTCTTGATCCCTGCTTACAGACAGAAACTAAAACAAGAAGCTCCCACGCTGAGGTCTGTTCAACGCTGTTCCGACCAATCTGATTCCACACTCCAAGACTGCTTCCATCACGTGGACTGGGTTTCGTATAGCGGTCAGACAACAACATTGACGAATACGCTGATTCGGTGTGCGAGTTCATTAGAACGTGCGTTGAAGATGTCTTTCCCATAGCAACGATTAAAACATTCCCAAACCAGAAACCGTGGATTGATGGCAGCATTCGCGTGAAACTGAAAGCGCGAACCACTGCTTTTAATCAGGGCAAGGTGACCGGTAACATGACCGACAAACAGTGTAGCTATTCCCTCGGGACACCTACACCACCGGATGTTATAGGAAGGCCATAAAGATCATCAAGGACAACAACCACCCGAGCCACTGCCTGTTCACCACTAACATTGAGCGGCTGCTGCCAACACAGTGACTCAACTCCAGCCACTTTAATAAAGGGAATTGATGGGAAATGATGTAAAATATATCACTAGCCACTTTAAACAATGCTACCTAATATAATGTTTACATACCCTATATTATTCATCTCATATGTATATGTATATACTGTACTCTATATCATCTACTGCATCTTTATGTAATACATGTATCACTAGCCACTTTAACTATGCCACTTTGTTTACATACTCATCTCATATGTATATACTGTACTCGATACCATCTACTGTATCTTGCCTATGCCGCTCTGTACCATCACTCATTCATATATCTTTATGTACATATTCTTTATCCCCTTACAATTGTGTGTATAAGACAGTAGTTTTGGAATTGTTAGTTAGATTACTTGTTGGTTATTACTGCATTGTCGGAACTAGAAGCACAAGCATTTTGCTACACTCGCATTAACATCTGCTAACCATGTGTATGTGACAAATACATTTTGATTTGATTTGATATCTCCTGACCCCTCCTGTCTCAGCCTCCAGTATTTATGCTGCAGTAGTTCATGTGTCGGGGGGCTGGGGTCAGTTTGTTATATCTGGAGTACTTCTCCTGTCCTATTCGGTGTCCTGTGTGAATCTAAGTGTGCCTTCTCTAATTCTCTCCTTCTCTCTTTCTTTCTCTCTCTCGGAGGACCTGAGCCCTAGGACCATGCCCCAGGACTACCTGACATGATGACTCCTTGCTGTCCCCAGTCCACCTGACCGCGCTGCTGCTCCAGTTTCAACTGTTCTACCTTATTATTATTCGACCATGCTGGTCATTTATGAACATTTGAACATCTTGGCCATGTTCTGTTATAATCTCCACCTAGCACAGCCAGAAGAGGACCGGCCACCCCACATAGCCTGGTTCCTCTCTAGCTTTCTTCGTAGGTTTTGGCCTTTCTAGGGAGTTTTTCCTAGCCACCGTGCTTCTACACCTGCATTGCTTGCTGTTTGGGGTTTTAGGCTGGGTTTCTGTACAGCACTTTGAGATATTAGCTGATGTACGAAGGGCTATATAAATACATTTGATTTGATTTGATATCATTGGTGCACAATGATGTCATTACTTGTTGTCTTCAAATCGGTTTCTTTCAGTCAATACGTCCCGTGAAATGACCCATCACGTTTGATTGTGTTACAAACAAACCAGTTGATTGCAATGAAACCAAACATGACTGGAAAAGTCACTTTTAGTGTGTGTATTTACATCGAATGTGTCGTCGAAAATTGAATGAGACGGAATTCACGACACAAGCGGTTCACAAAATGTTTCGTGTTAGGCTATAAAAATGGATTTTATCAAACAAAAGACCCTTCATTGTGTAACAATGAACATTGGGATTGCAAACAGAGGAAGATCGTCAAAGGTATACGATGTATTTTATTGCCATTTGTGATTTTGTTACGCCTGTGCTGGTTGAAATAGTTTTTTTTATTGTGCTCTGTCCTCAGATAATCGCATCGTATTCTTTCGCAAGTAAATCATTTTTAAATTCTGACAACGCAGTTGGATTAGCAAGATTCTAGGCTCTCGAATCATGTGAGACACTTGTATTTTCATGAATTTTTAATATGACTATTTATGTAGCGATCACCGTATGTTGACGAATTTAATCCCGCTAACGGGTTCGGTGCGCAGAGAGGTTAAAGGCACAGTCAACTTAATGTTTGTAAACTTCTGACCCACTGGAATTGTGATACCTTGAGTTATAAGTGAAATAATCTGTCTGTAAACAATCGGTGGAAAAATTACTTGTGTCATGCACAAAGTAGATGTCCTAACCGACTTGCCAAAACTATAGTTTGTTAACAAGAAATTTGTGGAGTGGTTGAAAAACAAGTTTTAATGACTAAGTGTATGTTAACTTACGACTTCAACTGTAAATAGCCCAGTACTGTACTGCCGACCATCACATTGTATAGCAACATTTTTTCCGTTCCATCCTAACAGAAACCCAGAGGGTTCTTATTTTTCATGGAATAGAAACACCATAATATTCCTCAAATTAATTAAGCTAGTACGAGTCAAAGGTTTGGACACACAAACTCATTCCAGGTTTTTTCTACATTTGTACTATTATCTACATTGTTAATAATAGTGAATACATCACAACTATGAAATAACACATTTGGAATCAGTTAAGAACAAATTCTTATTTACAAGAACAGCCAACTCCTTCCTCCCGGTCGGGGAATTGAACCCCGGTCCGGTCTCCCGCGTGCCTGGAATATGGAAGACTATTCAATGCTTCTCAAAGATGCCCTCTGGTGGTCAAACTAGCATTAACTTGCATTATCAATAAAAATGTCAGAAAATGAATTGATGTGCCAAAGCGGAAGCCCGCAAGGTGTGCCGCAGTATGACAAAACTTTTAACGGAGGAACCACTGTACATATTACCTCAGCTAACCGGTGTCCCCCGCACATTGACTCTATACCGGTACCCCCCTTTATATAGTCTCACAATTGTTATTTTACTGCTGCGCTTCAATTACTTGTTACTTTTATTTCTTATTCTTATGCATATTCTTTTTAAACGGCATTGTCGGCTAGGGGCTCGTAAGTAAGCATGTCACTGTAAGTTCTGCACCTGTTGTATTCGGCGCATGTGACTACAAACATTTTATTTCATTTGGTGCTAAAACTCCCTGCTATAAACCAATCAGCATCTAGGATCCAAACAATCTGTTTATAAAGTCATTATATTTAGAATGCTATGCTTTGAAACATCAAAACTCAGAATTCCAGGGATGATGCTCAAACCTCTAAAACTCTCTCCACATACAGAGATAGAACTCTTTCCCTTGCAACCTTGAACAAAGTTGCTTTGTGAAAACACTTGTTTTCCTTGCCGCAATAAACACTAGGGTCTGTAAAGTGTGTACAACAACCATTACACATTCAGCACATTCAGATTCTCTGTGGATATAGAAGGACAAGGGTCAGGAGTTTTTTTGTTTCTTTAGAGAATGGCACGTACAAAGTAAAGGTTGGAGTGCCCTGCTGCAGTCATCAAGGGCTGTAAGGACAGCAGAGATGGCTGGATTGTTCCAATGCCCTTTGTTCATTATTGTCAATGCTGTTGAAGGATGAGGACCAAGGTGCGGCGTGTTGAGCGTACATTTTATTTATTAACTCAAAATGACGCCAAACAAAACAATAAACACTACAAAACCAAGCCGTGAAGCTCAAAGGCGATGTGCCCTAAACAAAGTCAACATACCTAAGTATGGTTCCCAATCAAAGACAACAATAGACAGCTGTCCCTGATTGAGAACCATACCCGGCCAAAACATCGAAATAGAAAATCATAGAAACACAAAACATAGAATGCCCACCCCAACTCACGCCCTGACCTTAGAGATCCTTTTTATGTCTCTATTTTGGTTTGGTCAGGGCGTGAGTTGGGGTGGGCATTCTATGTTTTGTGACAACTATTCTGTAAAGGTCTTGAAGACAACTGCTAGAAGAATAACGTTAACTAGTCAATAAACAGTGAGGGCTTTTAGAAAATCAGATTAATTAAAGGCTGAGTAAGTCTTTTTAGAAGCTTGCAGGATGCATTACTTACCAACAACAGAAGCAAATCCCAATAAAACCACATCACATTTTGAAGTTTACTTTCCTTGCTTTGTCTGACAACACTATCATGAATCTAACAAATAGGTTGCAACGTCAGCATAGTGCGACAAATCCCCATGTTTCTATGCTAGATTCGGACCAAACAATTAGCACAACAGCTTAAATGGTTTTGAAAGAAATAGTATGTAACAAAATAAATACACTATAGCATTCACTAATCATAAACTATTTACAATGCCTTCATATTTGTGTCACTGATCTAAACACAATACCCAATAATGTTTTTTACATTTATTTTTATAAGTAAAAAACTGAAATATCTTCAGTCAATAAGTATTCCACATTTTTCATATGCCAAGCCTTAATAAGTTCAGGAGTAAAAATGTGCTAACAAATCACATAATAAGTTGTATGGACTCATTCTGTGTTCAATAATAGTGGTTAACATGATTTTTTAATGACTACCCCATCTCTGTACCCCAAATATATAATTATATGTAAGGTCCCTCAATCGAGTAGGGAATTCAAGAACAGATTCAACCACAAAGACCAGGGAGGTTTTTCAATGCCTCTCAAAGAAGGCCACTGATTGGTAGATGTGTATAAATAAATAAAAGCAGACTCTGAATATCCCTTTGAGCATGATTATTAATTAGGCTTTGGATGGTGTATCAATACACCCAGTCACTACAAAGATATAAGCGTTCTTCCTAACATCGTTTGCCAGAGGAAGGCAACTGCTCAGGGATTTCACTATTAGGCCAATGATGATTTTAAAACTGTTATAGAGTTTAATGCTTGTGGTATTAGACAACTGAGGATGGATAAACAAAATAGCAGTTGCTCTACAATACTAACCTAAATGACAGAGTGAAAAGAAGGAATTCTGTACAGAATCCTGTTTGTAGCAATAATACTGCAAAACAATTGGCAAAGCAATTAACTTTTTGTTCTGAATATAAAGCACCGTGTTCAGGGGAAATCCAACATAACACATCACTGAGAACCACATCATATTTTCAAGTATGGTTGTGGCTGCATCATGTTATGGGTATGTTTGTCATCGGCAAGGACTAGGGAGTTTAGGATAAAAATAAACGGAATACAGCTATAAGCACAGGCAAAATACTTGAGGAAAACCTGGTTCAGTCTGCTTTCCAACAGACACTGGGTGACCAATTCACGACTCAGCAGGACAATAACCCAAAGACCAAGACCAAATATGCACTGGAGTTGCTTAGTTACAGTTATGACTTAAATCTGCTTGAAAATATATGGCAAGACTTGAAAATGTCTGTCTAGCAACGATCAACATCGAACTTGAATAATTTTGTAAGAATAATGGGCAAACTTCTACTTCCGCTCCTCCTCTCTTGCGCTCATTGTAGCCAGTTTACTCATTATTACGCACACCTGTCACCATCGTTACGTGTACCTCATGAGACTCAGCTGGACTCCATCACCTTCCTGATTACCTCCCTCATATCTGTCACTCCCTTTGGTTCTTCCCTCAGGAGTTATTGTTTCTGTTTATATGTTTCATGTCTGTACGCCTCTCGTGTTTCTTGTTTAGGTCCATGTACATTTATTTATTAAAATCACTCCCTGTACTTGCTTCCCGATTATTAGCATACATGTTACAATACTTATCTAATCAAGATATATTAGTGTTTTCTTTTTCTTTTTTTCTTTTACAAATGTGTCACACCCTGATCTGTTTCACCTGTCCTTGTGATGGTCTCCACCCCCCTCCAGGTGTCACCCATCTTCGCCATTATCCCATAATCCCCTCTGTTTGTCTGTTGCCAGTTCGTCTTGTTTGTCAAGTCAACCAGCGTTTTGTTTCTCAACTCCTGCTTTTCCCCAGTCTCTCTTTTCTTGCCCACCTGGTTTTGAACCTTGCCTGTCCTGACTCCGAAACCGCCTGCCTGACCACTCTGCCTGCCCCTGAGCCTGCCTCCCGACCTGCACCTTTGCCCCCCTGCTGGATTTTTGACCTCTGCTTACCCTGAGCCTGCCTGCCATCCGGTACCGTGCCTCACCTCTGTTTTACTTACCTTTGCCTGCCTTGACCTGTCTATTGCCTGACCCTATTGGATCATTCAACCATTGTTTATTCGACGTTGTCTGCATCTGGTTCTCATACCTGAAAAAATGTTAGAACATTTCTACCACTTTGACATTACAGAATATTTTGTGTAGATTGTTGACCAAAAATGGCAATTAAATCCATTTTAATCCCACTTTGTAACACAACAAAATGTGTAAAAAGTCAAGGGGTGTGGATACATTCTGGAGGCCACATTTGTGGACAAATCCTACGTACAATTATTTTACATTAGCTGAGGAAAGAAAAGTATAACATTACCTTGAATTAACTTTGCAGATGCAATCTTTGGTAATGGAATTACAGTAAAATCTCCATCAGATTTTTGTGTGACCGCATTTTGCCAACAACTGTTAAATATCTTCTCCCCGAATTAAGATTCAAAGATGTCAGCAGAAAGAATGGGGTGTCAGCTATGACATGGAATATATTTTGGTTATTGAACTACAGTAAGTGATGTGGATTTATACCCGGTAGCAGAATTACATCGTGGGTCCCTGTTCTGTACTACACAGAAATCACAGGGGGTTGGTGGCACCTTAATTGGAGAGAACTGGCTTGTGGTAATGGCTGGAGCGTAATCAATGGAATGGTATCAAACACATGGTTTCCATGTCTTTGAAGCCATTCCATTTGCGCCGATCCAGCCATTTTTGTATTTTTTATTTAACCTTTATTTAACTAGGCAAGTCAGGTAAGAACAAACTCTTATTTTCAATGATGGCCTACCCCAGACGACGCAGGGCCGATTGTGCACCGCCGGATGTGATACAGCCTGGATTCGAAACCAAGGACTGTAGTGGCACCTTTTGCACTGAGAAGCAGTGCCTTAGACCGCAGCGCCACTCGGGATCCCATAATAATGAGCTGTTCTACCCTCAGCAGCATCATGTGACAGAAATGTATAGTTATGAATATGAATGTCATTCTCCTCAGGTATGGACAGCATAGCACAGCAGAGTACAGTACAGTGCAGTACAATACAGCACAGCACAGCACAGCAGAGCAGTGTAGAGGGTGGCTGGTAGCTTAGCGTTTAAGGGCCAGTAATCTGAAGGTTGCTGGTCAATTACCCGAGCCGACTAGGTGAAAGATCTGCCGATATGCCCTTGAGCAAAGAACTTAACCCTAATTGTTCCTGTAACTTGCTAAAATGTAGAGTACAATATACTGGACTATACTTTTCTGTAATATTGGACTGTACTCTATTTTGCTCTACTCACTGTACTGTAATGTCCAAACTTGTGAAACATACACTATTGTTCAAAAGTTTGGGGTCACTTAGAAATGTCCTTGTTTTTGAAAGAAAAGCACATTTTTTTGTCCAATGAAAGAACATCAAATTGATCAGAAATACAGTGTCGACATTATTCATGTTGTAAATGACTATTGTAGCTGGAAATGTCAATTTTTTTGTACAATACCTACATAGGTGTACAGAGGCCCATTATCAGCAACCATCACTCCTGTGTTCCAATGGCACATTGTGTTAGCTAATCCAAGTTTATAATTTTAAAAGGTTAATTGATCATTAGAAAAAACCTTTTGCAATTATGTTAGCACAGCTGAAAACTGTTGTTCTGATTAAAGAAGTAATAAAACTTGCCTTCTTTAGACTAGTTGAGTATCTGGAGCATCAGCATTTGTGAGTTCGATTACATGCTCAAAATGGGCAGAAATAAATACCTTTCTTCTGAAACTCGTCAATCTACTCTTGTTCTGAGAAATGAAGGCTATTCCATGTGAAAAATGCCAAGAAACTGAAAATCTTGTACAACGCTGTGTGCTACTCCCTTCACAGAACAGTGCAAACTGGCTCTAACCAGAATAGAAAGAGTGGGAGGCCCCGGAGCACAATTGAGCAAGAGGACAAGTACATTGTTTCTCAAACTAGACACTAGACACCAAACAAAACCTTTTGGAATTTTGGGGTCACTTTTATTATAAATAAGAATATAATCTGTTTCTAAGCTCTTCTACATGAACTTTTTAGGGATAGGGGGCAGCATTTTCAGTTTGGATGAATTGCGTACCCATAGTGAACTGCATCCTACTCTGTTCAAGATGCTAATACAGTGCCTTGCGAAAGTATTCGGCCCCCTTGAACTTTGCGACCTTTTGCCATTCCATTGTAGATTTTGCTTTATGTTTTGGATCATTGTCTTGTTGGAAGACAAATCTCCATCCCAGTCTCAGGTCTTTTGCAGACTCCATCAGGTTTTCTTCCAGAATGGTCCTGTATTTGGCTCCATCCATCTTCCCATCAATTTTAACCATCTTCCCTGTCCCTGCTGAAGAAAAGCAGGCCCAAACCATGATGCTACCACCACCATGTTTGACAGTGGGGATGGTGTGTTCAGGGTGATGAGCTGTGTTGCTTTTACGCCAAACATAACGTTTTGCATTGTTGCCAAAAAGTTCAATTTTGGTTTCATCTGACCAGAGCACCTTCTTCCACATGTTTGGTGTGTCTCCCAGGTGGCTTGTGGCAAACTTTAAACAACACTTTTTATGGATATCTTTAAGAAATGGCTTTCTTCTTGCCACTCTTCCATAAAGGCCAGATTTGTGCAATATACGACTGATTGTTGTCCTATGGACAGAGTCTCCCACCTCAGCTGTAGATCTCTGCAGTTCATCCAGAGTGATCATGGGCCTCTTGGCTGCATCTCTGATCAGTCTTCTCCTTGTATGAGCTGAAAGTTTAGAGGGACAGCCAGGTCTTGGTAGATTTGCAGTGGTCTGATACTCCTTACATTTCAATATTATCACTTGCACAGTGCTCCTTGGGATGTTTAAAGCTTGGGAAATCTTTTTGTATCCAAATCCGGCTTTAAACTTCTTCACAACAGTATCTCGGACCTGCCTGGTGTGTTCCTTGTTCTTCATGATGCTCTCTGCGCTTTTAACGGACCTCTGAGACTATCACAGTGCAGGTGCATTTATACGGAGACTTGATTACACACAGGTGGATTGTATTTATCATCATTAGTCATTTAGGTCAACATTGGATCATTCAGAGATCCTCACTGAACTTCTGGAGAGAGTTTGCTGCACTGAAAGTAAAGGGGCTGAATAATTTTGCACGCCCAATTATTCAGTTTTTGATTTGTTAAAAAAGTTTGAAATATCCAATAAATGTCATTCCACTTCATGATTGTGTCCCACTTGTTGTTGATTCTTCACAAAAAAATACAGTTTTATATCTTTATGTTTGAAGCCTGAAATGTGGCACAAGGTCGCAAAGTTCAAGGGGGCCGAATACTTTCGCAAGGCACTGTATATGCATATTATTATTACTATTGGATAGAAAACACTCTGAAGTTTCTAAAACTGTTTGAATTATGTCTGTGGGTATAAGAGTACTCATATGGCAGGCAAACTTCTAAACAGGAAGTGAGAATTCTGAAAGGGGTCGATGTGAAAGTCATCGCCTATTCAATTCCCTGTAATTTATGGATGTGTTTGCACTTCAAACTTCCAAACAGGAAGTGGAAATTCCGGGGCTGGTTGATTTTCAACTCATCGCCTATTCACATCCCAGTAAGATATGGATCTGTTCGCACTTCCTACGCCTTCCACTAGATGTCAATATTCAGTAGAACGTGGAATGAAGCCTCTAGTGTGATGTGGGGCCGGATGGCAGCTATTTGAGTCAGTGGTCTGGCAGAATGCCAGTTCCTGGTCAGGCTCATTTCTCATGATATCGCCATGCATTCCATTACTCTGTAGACAAAAACGAATGCTCCGGTTGGAACGTTATTGGATATATATGATAATAACATCCTGAAGATTGATTCTCTACTTAGTTTGACCAGTGTATTCGACCTGGAATATAACTTTTTGAAGTTTTCGTCCAAGTTCGCCTGGACCGGCGCCAGCTTTTGGACATGTGAACTAAACGTGCTAGCAAAAGTAGCTAATTGGACACTAGTGATGGACATTATCGAACAAAACAACGATTTATTGCGGAACTAGGATTCCTGGCACTGCATTCTGATGAAAGATCATCAAAGGTAAGGGAATATTTACGATGTAATTTCGTATTTCTGTTGACTCCAACATGGCCGAGAAATGTTGTGTATTTCTGAGCACCTTCTCAGATTATTGCATGGTATGCTTTTTTCGTAATTAAAAAAACATCTGACACAGCAGTTGCATTAAGAACAAGTGTATCTTTAATTATATGTAAAACAACATATCTTTTATCAAATTTTATGATGAGTATTTCTGTTATATGATGTGGCTCTCTGTAATTACTCCGGATATTTTGGAGGCATTTCTGAACATGACACCGATGTAAACCAAGATTTGTGGATATAAATATGCATATTATAGAACAAAACATAAATGAACATGATGTTCTATGAGTGTCATTTGATGAAGATTATCAAAGGTTAGTGATTCATTTTATCTCTATTTGGGCTTTTGTGACTATCTTTGGCTGGGAAAAATGGCTGTGTTTTTTGGGGGATTTGGTGGTGATCTAACATAAATATATGTTGTGTTTTCGCTGTAAAACATTTAAAAAATCGGACACGATGGGTAGATTAACAAGATGTTTAACTTTCATTTGCTGTATTGGATTTGTTAATATGTGAAAGTGAAATATTTCAAAAAGATATTTTGGAATTTCCCACGCTGCCTTTTCAGCGGAATGTTGGGGGTTCCGCTAGCAGAACCTGTGTCCTAGACTGGTTTTAATGTAGATGTTACCATGATTATGGATAATCCTGAATGAATCGTGAATAATGATGATTGAGAAAGTTACAGACGCACAAATATGATACCCCCAAGACATGCTAACCTCTCACCATTACAATAACAGGGGAAGCTAGAATTTTTGGGGGGAATATTTGTGTGTTTAACTTTCTCACTCATCACTATTCATGATTCATTCAGGATTATCCGTATTCATGGTAGCATCTACATTAATGTATAAATTCTTAGAAACAGGTTATATTATTATTTACAATAAAAGTTATTCCAAAATGACACAATACATTATTTAGCTTTCATTTCTCCGGGTCACTAAATAATCTGAAACACAACCAAAACAAACAGCAAATGCATCCAATAAATGTGTATAGTCACAAGCTTGATGTAGTCATTGTGTGCTATGAATGTGGGACCGATTACTTTACTTTTCAATACTTTAATACACTTACAAGTGAAGTTGTCCCAATGCTTTTTCTCCCCTAAAATTGGGGAACTATGTACAAAAAGTGCTGCAATTTCTAAACGGTTCACCCAATATGGATGAATACGCTCAAATAAAAGCTGTCAGTCTGCACTTTAACTTCATAGTCATTGTTTGATTTAAAATCCAAACTTTTGGAGTATGGAGCTGGATTTCCCTGTCCTGCCCCTAGGAGACCACTGCCCTGCAGCTTCCCTAACTCAACACACCCCACTCAGCTTTAGGTTCTTAGTGAAACATTCATTATTGCCAAATATGTATTTTCCTGACATGGGCATGTTTTCAATACAGACCCCTGCGAACAGAACCCTTTGGTCAAACTGGATTCCATATAAGGCATCCAGACCTTATGAAGTTGCACAGTATACCCTTAATCTAGTAATAAATGAAATCTAGTGATACATAACGTAACATTTCTGCTATCCATTGTGACAGGTTACACAGTTTATTCTGATAACAGCCTCCAGTATCAACATTTCTAAGCAAACCAAAACAGGGAGAAGGGAGTCTGTAGACATGCTGAGACAAAATAACATACTCTTTGCTAGAATTCTGTCAGCCTTCACAAGAGCATACCATATGAAACACTGTATGTCCCCTTTTGTGTTTTACACCTTACACCTCCAGCAGCGGTATTACATTTCCGAGTTCATGATATTCCGTTTCACTGGCATATAGTATGTTCTATGGGTGGTCTTAAACTGCAATCATTTATGTCTGAGATTATATGAACATGACTAGGCATTCAAACATATCTGAATCCATCATCAATAGTGTCTCCCAGGTCTTCCTCACATTTTGTTTGACATGTTTTGTGTCATCCGAAAAAGCCTCTATCAACCCTTGATACAGTTTGGAAATAAACTTTAGAGGTTTGTCAGACTGTCTTAAAATAGTTTTAATCTTTGGGGCATCTGGCTTGTCCAGTGTTTGCTGCAAGAAATAAATAAAGTGTTCATCTCAGCACTGTCACAGAATGTAACATATATGCTGAGAGTAAGGCAGATTAACAAAACAGGAGAAGCATACTGAACGTGACAAAAATCAATACTGGCTGATGACTGAGGCTACTGAGGGCAAAATGAAGGGAGTAATCAAGATGATGAGGTCCATGTGTGCATAACGGTGGGGAGCAGGTGTACGTAATGATGGTTGCCTGGACCGATGGTTAGTACCGGCCACGTTGAGCGCTGGAGCGAAGGAGCGATAGTAGGCATGACAGTACAACTTACGCCGCATGGTTTCAGCCGCAGGACATCGCCAGCCAGGAGGACGGCCCAGAGGGCAAGGAGCGGGCCGGTCCAGACGGCGTAGATGGAAACGATGTTGGGGTCCAGGATGTTGGCCACTGGGACCCAACAGCGCTCTTCTGGGCCGCATCTCTCCCAGTCCACCAGTTACTGGAACCAACCCCATGATGCCGGGAGTCCAGGAGGGACCTGACAGCATAGACGGGAGTCCCATCAATGTCCAGAGTATGCGTGGGGAGTTGTAATCGATATGTTACCTCATTGACCATCCATAGGACCTCGAAGGGCCCCACAAACTGGTGGCTCAATTTCAGGCAGGGCAGGTGGAGCGGGAGGTTATTGGTGGAGAGCTAGACGCGATCACCAGGATGCAACACCGGAGCCTCACTGCTCCTTCTGGCGGCAGTGGCACGCTGGAGCCTCACATGGGCAGCGTTCCAAACCTCCTCTGTGCTCCGGAACCACTCGTCCATCTCAGGGGCTTTGGTCTGGCTCCTGGTCCACGGGGCCATGACGCACTGGAAGGGAGTCAGCCCGGTGGAGGAGTGACAAAGTAAATTCTGGGCGTACTCTGCCCAGGGAAGGTCCGGGCCCAATCAGCCTGGCAGTAATTCCTAAGGACCCTACCCAGCTCCTTGTTGATCCTCTCCACCTGCCCGTTACCCGGTACCCGGATGTGAGGCTGGCCGTGGTACCTAGCTTCTCCATGAATACTCCTCATATCCGCGATGTGAATTGGGGGCCACAGTCAGAGACGATGACATGCTGGAACAGTGCCTCAGCAACCTGGAGAGCAGTAGGGAGACCAGAGAGAGGGATAAGACAGCAGGAGTTAGAGAATCTGTCCACAACATCCATAAAAGCGGTGAAACTGTCAGACGGGGAGGGATCAGTAACAAAATATTGGACAGATGTGATCAAGATCCGCTGAGTCACGGGAAGGGGAAGGGGTTTCCCTGCTGGAGTGTGCCGAGGAGTTTTGTTTTCGGGACATGGAGCTGGAGTTGACATAGCGTGCGACGTCTCGCGCCAAGTTGGGCCACCTGTACCTTGCAGAGATGGAATGAATGATGTGGGTGATACCTGGGTGTCACCCACATCATGCAGCCGATCCCTTACCCCCTTGGGGACGTAGGTGTGTTCCAGAGGGCAGTTAGCAGGCACGGGTTCCCTCTCCAGAGCCCGGCGGATGTCCACGTCTATGACCCAAAGCACGGGGGCAACGATTCAGGAGGGTGGAATGATGGGCGCACTCAGGCCAGGAGCCTTTTCAGAATTGTGGAGACAGGACAAGGCATTGGCTTTGATGTTCTTTGAACCTGGGCGATATGACAGGGTGAAGTTGAAACTACCTTGCTTGGCGCAGGTTCAGATGCCTCACTGTCTGCATGTACTCCAGGTTCCGATGTTTGGTGAGGGTAAGAAATGGGCCCATGGAACCCTCCAGACAGTTTCTCCACTCCTCTAATGCCAACTTCACCACCAGGAGCTCCCGTTCACCGACATCAAAGTTCCTTTGCAGGAGACAGTTTTTTGAGTGATATGCACATGAATACAATTTCTGTGGGTTACCTTGGCATTTTTTGCCGGACGGCCCCGTGCCCACTTCTGAGGCGTTCACCGCCAACACGAAGGGCAGCGTAGGATCTGGGTGTTTCAGCAACGGGGCAGAGGTGAAACACTACTTCAGCAAGTGGAAAGCCTCATTGGCTGGAGGACTCCACACCAACTTACTGGGACCGCCCTTGAGGAGAGAGGTAAGAGGAGGGGCGATGGCGCTGAAGTTTTTAATGAAGCGGCATTAGAAGTTGGCAAACCCGAAAAACCATTGTGGCCCTTGAATGTTGGTTGGGATTGGCCATGACCTGACGCCTTTGCCTTCCTTACATCCATCACTTCCTGGGGGCTGATCCGGTATCCAAAAGAGACAGCGACCTGATGGAACTGGCACTTCTCCGCTTTCAAATACAGGTGTTTCTCCAGAAGACATCCTCAGGATTATTCGGATGTGGGCGATGTGATCCTCCATGGTGGCCGAGTAGACCAGGATGCCATCGACATACACAACCACCTGTCGCCCGAGCATATCCCGGAACACCTCATTCCCTAACGCCTTTAACATTGACAGAGCATTGGCTAATCCATAAGGCATCGCCGAGTACTTGTAGTGCCCAAATATCATGCTGAAGGCCGTTTTCCATTCATCCTCTCCCGGATGTGGATCAGATTGTAGGTGCTCTGTTTAGTAAAAAAACGGCCACACAGAGCTGTTCAACAGCCGCCGGCACCAACGGGAGATGGTAGCAGTACTTGGTGGTGATGGAAGTGAGTCCTCTGTAATTGATGTATGGACATAGACCACAGTCCTTCTTGGCCACAAAGAAGAAGCCTGCCAACGCTGGGGAGGTGAATGGGTGGTTAAAACCTTGGATAGCTTGGATAGCTTCCTGGATGTATTCCTCCATGGCCTCGGTTTCAACCACCCACAGATGGTAGACACGGCTGTGCGGAGGCGCAGAGCCTGCAAGCAGGTCGATGACACAGTCCTAGGGGCAATGAGGAGGGAGACTGGTAGAAATGGGGGTCTTGTAGAAAACCACCCGGAGATCTTGGTAAACCTCCAGGATGTTGGACAGGAGGGAAACCACAGGGTAAAAGCAGGTCCTGCGGCACTCGGGTGCCCAGGCAGTGATTCTCATGCTCGACTAGGAGATGGTGGGGTCATGACGTTGGAGACACGGGAGGCCGAGGATGACTTTGTGTACTGGTGCGGTGATGATGAGGAAGGGAAAGCTTTCTTTGTGCATGGGTCTCATTGTGAGGGTGTCTGGTGCTGTGATGTGAGTGATTGTGCCTGTGATTGTGATCTGTTTCACCTGTACTTGTGCTTGTCTCCTCCCCCCTCCAAGTGTCGCCTATATTTCCCATTATCCCCTGTGTATTCATACCTGTGTTGTCTGTCTGTCTGTTGCCAGTTCGTCTTGTTTGTTCAAGCCTACCAGCGTTTTGTCTCCGCCCCTGTTTTCCCCTAATCTCTTTTTTTCTCGTCCTCCTGGTTTTTGACCTTTGCCTGTCCTGAACCCGTACCCGCCCGCCTGACAACTGCCTGTCTCTGACACTGCCTGCCATCCTGTACCTTGGCCTCTGCTCTGGATTATCGACCCCTGACTGCCTTGACTTGTCGTTTGCCTTCCCCTGTGGTTACAATAAACATTGTTACTTCACACAGTCTGCACTTCGGTCTTACCTTGATTCCTGACAGACACGATAAATTCCAAGCTTGCTGGTGAATAAATGTATTCCTTAAGAGTCTATTGACACACCAATGCATCAATCTAAATAACATAATAAAAAATCCCCATCAAAATCCATCAGTTAAAGCTATCTGTTTTTTGCAATGGGCTGCATCTCAATCCACCACATCCGCCTATGTCGGCCTTCTGTGGTGGAAGGAGGCAGAGCTACAGCAGTGTTTTGTCAGACCATGAGACATTACAAAAAGTTTTTTTACGAAAACGTCTGTAGCTTTCAAACAGTTTTGCCTAAAAAAAACTTACAAGACCAATCTATGAAAATATGAGACTTTCACGAACACGTTGGTGTTCTCTGTTTGCTCTACGACTCAGACTCGTCTGAAGGTAACCCGTACAAATGAATGGAAGTATGGAGACAGTTTTGTGCCAAGGAAAATAAGGGGTTAAACATTTGTCCAAACAAACCCCGAAACAAATCTTGAGCTTTCTTATAAGCTATCACCTAGATATAGGAGAGAAACTTCAAAGCCTTTTTCTTTATGATACATTTTTGACTGTAATTTTGCCATTTATGAATGTGTTATTCACTACGTTTCTATGGGCTGTAGTAGTAAATGCAAAATTCAATATTTTAACAAATAATTTTTAAAAGTTTTTTTTTATGGCTAAAGGGGTCCTTAAATTATAAATCAAAGAGCTAAATGATCCACGGCGTGACCATCTTAAAACAATTCCATATGTAAACTTAGTAGAAGCCCTCCCAACGGCTTATACTTTTGGAGGTTAAACTCCTCTTAAAAATGTATTTATTCATCACAGATTTTTTTACATGGAGCCACCAGGAGTGATTTAAGATGAGTCAGGGAGAAAGAGAGAGAGAAAGCGAGAGAGAGAGAGGAAGAAAGAAAGGAAGAGAGTGGACTATTTCTGTGTTCAGTGTGTAGCTCAGAGGTGCCATATTCTGGAAATGCAATGAGATGTACCTCTGGGATGTGTCCAAATCATGCCAGGTGCAGGACACAATCTCTTGATCTGCAATCTAATATACCTACAAATTCACAACTCATAATCCTGGGGTTTTAACCTCTCTAGGGTATGTGGGACGCTAGCGTCCCATCTGGCCACCATCCAGTGAGGTTGCAGAGCGCCAAATTCAATAACAGAAATGCTCATTATAAAAATTCAGAAAACAAAACATGTTTTACATAGGTTTGAAGATCATCTTCTTGTTAAACCAAGCACAGTGTCATACTTATAAAATGCTTTTCGGCGAAAGCATTCCTAGCCCAGAACATACCTAGCCCAGAACATAGCCCAGTTGACAAATTATTACAAGCAGTAACCAGCCAAGCAGAAGCGTTACAAAACTCAGAAATAAAGATAAAATTAATCCCTTACCTTTGATGATCTTCATATGGTGGCAATCAGAAGACATTAATTTACTCAATAAATGTTCATTTTGTTCGATGAAGTCTCTTTATAACCAAATACCTACATTTGGTTAGCGCGTTTTCTTCAGTAATCCACAGGCTCAAACTCAGTCTAAACAATCAGACAAAAAATCCAAATTGTATCCGTAAAGTTCATAGAAACATGTCAAACGATGTTTATATTCAATTCTCGGGTTGTTTTTTAGCCTAAATGATCTATAATATTCCAACAGGACCATATCGTTGTCAATATAAAAGGTAAACAAGAAATGCACATGCACCTGAAACTCTGCGACACATTAGGGTCCACTCGTTTAGACAGGTCTTACTCCCTCATTTATAAGAATACAAGCCTGAAATTATTTCTAAAGACTGTTGCCATCTAGTGGAATGCATAGGAACTGCAAACGGAGTCCTAAGTCAATGGCTACTGTAATGGCATTGAATAGAAAACTACAAAACCCCCAAAAAACTACTTGCTGAATGGATTTTTCTCAGGTTTTCGCCCACTAAATCAGTTCTGTTATACTCAAGGACACTATTTTAACAGTTTTGGAAACTTTTTTTCTATCCAAATTATATTATATGCATATCATATCTTCTGGGCCCGAGTAGCAGACCGTTTAATTTGGGCATGTTTTTCATCCAAAATTACGAATGCTGCTCCCTACCCTAGAGAGGTTAAAAACATCTCCTGTGCTGGCCACATTAAATTATTATAGTATTTACACAATGTACATGCTGCTAGATAACAATATAGTGAGTGTGTCGGATAGTAGAGGGGCTGGGTGTGTTTTTATTTTGTATATTTTTATTTCACCTTTATTTAATCAGGTAGGCCAGTTGAGATCAAGTTCTCATTTACAACTGCGACCTGGTCAAGATAAAGCAAAGCAGTGCGACAAAAACAACAACACAGAGTTACACATGGGATAAACAAACGTACAGTCATTAACACAATATGAAATATACCAGCTGGAGCGAGTGCTACGAGTGGGTGTTGCTATGGTAACCAGTGAGCTGAGATAAGGCAGAGCTTAACCTAGCAAAGACTTACAGATGACCTGGAGCCAGTGGGAATATGTAGGGAGAACCAGCCAACGAGAGCATACAGGTCGCACTGGTGGGTAGTATATGGGGCTTTGATGACAAAACAGATGGCACTGTGATAGACTGCATCCAAGAGTGTTGACGGCTATTTTGTAAATGACATCGCCAAGGTCAAGGATCGGTAGGATAGTCCATTCTAAGAGAGTATGTTTGGCAGCATGAGTGAAGGAGGCTTTGTTGCGAAATTGGAAGCCGATTCTAGATTTAATTTGGGATTGGAGATGTTTAATGTGAGTCTGAAAGGAGAATTTAACCGTCTAACCAGACACCTAGATATTTATAGTTGTCCACATACTCTAAGCCAGAACCGTCCTGAGTAGTAATGCTAGTTGGGTGGGCGGGTTACGGGCAGTGATCGGTTGAAGAGCATGCATTTTAATTTTAATTTAAGAGCAGTTGGAGGCCACGGAAGAAGTGCTGTATGGCGTTGAAGCTCGTTTGGAGGTTTGTTAACACAGTGTCCAAAGAACAACAGTCCGTCAGATTTGACACACTGAACTCTCAGAGAAGTAGTTGGTGAACCAGGCGAGGCAGTCATTAGAGAAACCAAGGCTGTTGAGTCTGCCGATAAGAATACATTGATTGACAGAGTCGAAAGCCCTGGCCAGGTTGATGAAGACGGTTGCACAATAATGTCTCTTATCGATGACGGTTATGATATCGCTTAGGACCTTGAGCGTAGCTAAGGTGCATTCGTGACCAGCTTGGAAACCAGATTGCATAGCGGAGAAGGTACGGTAGAGTGTCTCCCCCTTTGAAAAGGGGGATCACAGCGGCCGCTTTCAAATCTTTAGGAATCTCAGACGATATGAAAGAGAGGTTGAACAGACTCGTTATAGGGGTTGCAACAATGGCGGAGGATAATTTTATGAAGAGAGGGTCCAGATTGTCTAGCCCGGCTGATTTGTAGGGATCCAGATTTTGCAGCTCTTTCAGAACTTCAGGGGCAGCGGGGGGTTGATCCAGTTGCTGCAGGGGGTTCTAATAAAAGGCACAGTCAAACACAGAGGTAGAACAGAAGGGGGAGGGAGGCGACTGGTTTTCTTTCATTTTTTTAATACTATAATTTTTTTAAATTGTATTTTACCCCCTTTTTGTCTCCAATTTCGATCTTGACTAATCACTGCCATTCCCCAATGGACTCGGGAGGCGAAGGTCGAGTCATTCGTCCTCCGAAACATGACCCGCCAAACCGTGCTTCTTTCGCAATTGGTTTTCTTAATGGCTGACCATTAAGCTACATTATAGTTGATATGAAATTGATTAGTTTGTTTTGGGAGCTGGTTTGCATATGGAAAGGAAATGTATCCGAATCAAGATTATCTCTGCCTCTTGCGTGACTCCTAATCATATGAAAGGAAACCATTTGAACATAATCTATTTGTGTCGTTTTTCATCAGAGTAGATGAGATGTGATTCGCCTCACACACAGAGATTCACCTCAACACCAGACAGCCTTAGCTGTAAACACCAACCATCTAGGCTACTAAAACAAATCCTGACACTGTTTAATTTACCAGCTGCTGCTAGTATGACCCTTTAAGGGGGGTGGAGGGGTCTGAATTGATCATATAATAATAGTACATTAGCAAACATTGGTGTCCAAATCGACTGACAGTTCAGTCTTATATTCAGCATGGTGTTGCAGACACCCTGCTGAAGCTCCCCCTTCCCTGGTGTTTAAAGTGCATGAAATGAGGACATGATATGATATCATACTCCTCCACAGAGGTATTGATCCAGATGCCTAATGGCCTGAGTTTGTTCCTGATGGTCTTCAGAGACCAGAGGAGAGGACACATGTCTAATACACATAGGCTACTGCACTCCAGATGAAAATAGAGGTTTTGAGGAGAGGGAAAGACTCAAGACGAGTAGCTGCATCTTCTGCAAAAGCTAATGGGGATCCAAATAAGCTTTTGCATACTATACATTTTTGTGTCTGTATTTGATTATTGAAGGTGCTATAGCATTTCATAAAAGCGTATATATAACAAGAATTTCTAGAGGTGTAATAGGTAAGCCCTTGAAAACAGAATTGCACCTTTTGTATCACAATACATTATTCAGAGTTTCTAAGCAATTTAAATCGTGATCTATAAAGGGTCGTCAACATGGAAGTAAGCATAAGCCATTTTCTTCAGCATGGGGTTGAGAGCTTGTTTATGACCCTAGATGGTACGGAGAGAAGCCATGCTGTTATCAGTCATCTGGCTTTAATCACAGCGAGAGCTCTGACTAGGTAGTGTATGTCAGTCCGTGTTTAAAGAGCTGTAGCATTGATTAGCAATTATCCGCACTGATAGGCCCGTCAGATGGACTCAGGCGACATGCACGTGTCGCTAACCGCTCGGCGGTGCTTAAACCCTCAGGAGCTATCTAACCTGTACTGACACTGCTGTCGCTGTCTCCATTACTTCTGGGCTAAGGATCAGTGATTAGTGGACAGGGGTCTCTTTATGATTTGTGTCCATGGATTGACCGGGGAACCTGATACTTGGATTGGCAGTATCAACTGTGATGTATGATGGGTAATGTTTTGGTGGATGGCAGAATTATACAAACCTAAATCTGACTGCCCCAAATTAGAAGTGGGAAGACAAAAAAGGGAAGATATTTTTGATGAACTTTGGCATAATGTAGTAACCAAAGATTGCATAGCAAGCGGTTAAGTTCATCGGGTACAGTATACCCAGAAGGATGGGCAAGTGGGTAATCTGAATAGCATTCCTCCATTTTGGTATGCAGAGACAGTCTTCTCTCTCCTGCCTTGTCATTTAGGTCATTGATTTCCTTTAAGCACAGCTGTGCATGCTAAGTGGCTCCTGGTCGAAACCCTCAGGTCTTGCACAAACTGCCCTCGCAATCAGACACACATTAGCTGTAAAGGAAGGTTAATCAAAACCAATGATTAACAAGACTCCTTCTATTTAGGGGACACCCTTCAGCACAAAGGTTAACAACAACTGGGTCTGTCTCTCTTACCGTCAGCGAGTAGGAAAATAAGGGTCTGACCCAACAACTTGGTTTGTCTCTTACCATAAGTGAACAGGGAAATAGGTTTGAGAGTTTTTTAAATTTTTAAATTTTTTATTTCACCTTTATTTAACCAGGTAGGCCAGTTGAGAACAAGTTCTCATTTGCAACTGCAACCTGGCCAAGATAAAGCATAGCAGTGTGAGCAGACAACACAGAGTTACACATGGAATAAACAATTAACAAGTCAATAACACAGTAGAAAACAAAGGGGGGAGTCTATATACAATGTGTGCAAAAGGCATGAGGAGGTAGGCGAATAATTACAATTTTGCAGATTAACACTGGAGTGATAAATGATCAGATGGTCATGTACAGGTAGAGATATTGGTGTGCAAAAGAGCAAGTAAATAAATAAAAACAGTATGGGGATGAGGTAGGTGAAAATGGGTGGGCTATTTACCAATAGACTATGTACAGCAGCAGCGATCGGTTAGCTGCTCAGATAGCTGATGTTTGAAGTTGGTGAGGGAGATAAAAGTCTCCAACTTCAGCGATTTTTGCAATTCGTTCCAGTCACAGGCAGCAGAGTACTGGAACGAAAGGCGGCCAAATGAGGTGTTGGCTTTAGGGATGATCAGTGAGATACACCTGCTGGAGCGCGTGCTACGGATGGGTGTTGCCATCGTGACCAGTGAACTGAGATAAGGCGGAGCTTTACCTAGCATGGACTTGTAGATGACCTGGAGCCAGTGGGTCTGGCGACGAATATGTAACGAGGACCAGCCGACTAGAGCATACAGGTCGCAGTGGTGGGTGGTATAAGGTGCTTTAGTGACAAAACGGATGGCACTGTGATAGACTGCATCCAGTTTGCTGAGTAGAGTGTTGGAAGCCATTTTGTAGATGACATCGCCGAAGTCGAGGATCGGAAGGATAGTCAGTTTTACTAGGGTAAGCTTGGCGGCGTGAGTGAAGGAGGCTTTGTTGCGGAATAGAAAGCCGACTCTTGATTTGATTTTCGATTGGAGATGTTTGATATGAGTCTGGAAGGAGAGTTTGCAGTCTAGCCAGACACCTAGGTACTTATAGATGTCCACATATTCAAGGTCGGAACCATCCAGGGTGGTGATGCTAGTCGGGCATGCGGGTGCAGGCAGCGATCGGTTGAAAAGCATGCATTTGGTTTTACTAGCGTTTAAGAGCAGTTGGAGGCCACGGAAGGAGTGTTGTATGGCATTGAAGCTTGTTTGGAGGTTAGATAGCACAGTGTCCAATGACGGGCCGAAAGTATATAGAATGGTGTCGTCTGCGTAGAGGTGGATCAGGGAATCGCCCGCAGCAAGAGCAACATCATTGATATATACAGAGAAAAGAGTCGGCCCGAGAATTGAACCCTGTGGCACCCCCATAGAGACTGCCAGAGGACCGGACAGCATGCCCTCCGATTTGACACACTGAACTCTGTCTGCAAAGTAATTGGTGAACCAGGCAAGGCAGTCATCCGAAAAACCGAGGCTACTGAGTCTGCCGATAAGAATATGGTGATTGACAGAGTCGAAAGCCTTGGCAAGGTCAATGAAGACGGCTGCACAGTACTGTCTTTTATCGATGGCGGTTATGATATCGTTTAGTACCTTGAGTGTTGCTGAGGTGCACCCGTGACCGGCTCGGAAACCAGATTGCACAGCGGAGAAGGTACGGTGGGATTCGAGATGGTCAGTGACCTGTTTGTTGACTTGGCTTTCGAAGACCTTAGATAGGCAGGGCAGGATGGATATAGGTCTGTAACAGTTTGGGTCCAGGGTGTCTCCCCCTTTGAAGAGGGGGATGACTGCGGCAGCTTTCCAATCCTTGGGGATCTCAGACGATATGAAAGAGAGGTTGAACAGGCTGGTAATATGGGTTGCGACAATGGCGGCGGAAAGTTTCAGAAATAGGGGGTCCAGATTGTCAAGCCCAGCTGATTTGTACGGGTCCAGGTTTTGCAGCTCTTTCAGAACATCTGCTATCTGGATTTGGGTAAAGGAGAACCTGGAGAGGCTTGGGTGAGGAGCTGCCGGGGGCAGAGCTGTTGGCCGAGGTTGGAGTAGCCAGGCGGAAGGCATGGCCAGCCGTTGAGAAATGCTTATTGAAGTTTTCGATAATCATGGATTTATCGGTGGTGACCGTGTTACCTAGCCTCAGTGCAGTGGGCAGCTGGGAGGAGGTGCTCTTGTTCTCCATGGACTTCACAGTGTCCCAGAACTTTTTGGAGTTGGAGCTACAGGATGCAAACTTCTGCCTGAAGAAGCTGGCCTTAGCTTTCCTGACTGACTGCGTGTATTGGTTCCGGACTTCCCTGAACAGTTGCATATCCCGGGACTATTCGATGCTATTGCAGTCCGCCACAGGATGTTTTTGTGCTGGTCGAGGGCAGTCAGGTCTGGGGTGAACCAAGGACTGTATCTGTTCTTAGTTCTGCATTTTTTGAACGGAGCATGCTTATCTAAAATGGTAAGGAAGTTACTTTTAAAGAATGACCAGGCATCCTCAACTGACGGGATGAGGTCAATGTCCTTCCAGGATACCCGGGCCAGGTCGATTAGAAAGGCCTGCTCACAGAAGTGTTTTAGGGAGCGTTTGACAGTGATGAGGGGTGGTCGTTTGACTGCGGCTCCGTAGCGGATACAGGCAATGAGGCAGTGATCACTGAGATCCTGGTTGAAGACAGCGGAGGTGTATTTGGAGGGCCAGTTGGTCAGGATGACGTCTATGAGGGTGCCCTTGTTTACAGAGTTAGGGTTGTACCTGGTGGGTTCCTTGATGATTTGTGTGAGATTGAGGGCATCTAGCTTAGATTGTAGGACTGGCGGGGTGTTAAGCATATCCCAGTTTAGGTCACCTAACAGAACAAACTCTGAGGCTAGATGGGGGGCGATCAATTCACATATGGTGTCCAGGGCACAGCTGGGAGCTGAGGGGGTCGGTAGCAGGCGGCAACAGTGAGAGACTTATTTCTGGAGAGAGTAATTTTCAAAATTAGTAGTTCGAACTGTTTGGGTATGGACCTGGAAAGTATGACATTACTTTGCAGGCTATCTCTGCAGTAGACTGCAACTCCTCCCCCTTTAGCAGTTCTATCTTGACGGAAGATGTTATAGTTGGGTATGGAAATCTCTGAATTTTTGGTGGCCTTCCTGAGCCAGGATTCAGACACAGCAAGGACATCAGGGTTAGCAGAGTGTGCTAGAGCAGTGAGTAAAACAAACTTAGGGAGGAGGCTTCTGATGTTGACATGCATGAAACCAAGGCTTTTTCGATCACAGAAGTCAACAAATGAGGGTGCCTGGGGACATGCAGGGCCTGGGTTTACCTCCACATCACCCGCGGAACAGAGAAGGAGTAGTATGAGGGTGCGGCTAAAGGCTATCAAAACTGGTCGCCTAGAGCGTTGGGGACAGAGAATAAGAGGAGCAGGTTTCTGGGCATGGTAGAATATATTCAGGGCATAATGCGCAGACAGGGGTATGGTGGGGTGCGGGTACAGCGGGGGTAAGCCCAGGCACTGGGTGATGATGAGAGAGGTTGTGTCTCTGGACATGCTGGTTGTAATGGGTGAGGTCACCGCATGTGTGGGAGGTGGGACAAAGGAGTTATCAGGGGTATGAAGAGTAGAACTAGGGGCTCCATTGTGAACTAGAACAATGATAACTAACCTGAGCAACAGTATACAAGGCATATTGACATTTGAGAGAGACATACAGCGAGGCATACAGTAATCACAGGTGTTGAATTGGGAAAGCTAGCTTAAACAGTAGGTGAGACAACAGCTAATCAGCTAGCACAACAACAGCAGGTAAAATGGCGTTGACTAGGCAACGGGGCCGACAGATAAAACATAAACAAGCAGAATGGAGTACCGTGATTAATGGACAGTCCAGAGTGCATCAGCTATGTAGCCAAGAGATCAGTGTCCAGGGGACAGCGGTGGATGGGGCAGGGAAGCTGGACTGGCGAGTGTTATCCAGGTCGAAAAAAAGTTAACAATGACTAAATAGCTTGTAGCTAGTTAGCTGGTTAGCTTCTGGAGGTTCTTGAGTGTGTTCTAAAAATTAAAAATAATAGCGATTCCGTATCACATTGGGTGAGGCAGGTTTCCGGAAAGGTATAAACAGATTAAAAATCAAGAAGAGATAGGAAGTAAATATGGGTACAGATCTCCTTGACTATAACACTAATGTTTCCCTCCCTTTCCATCCCCCGTTAATGACTTTAAGCTTATTTTTTATTACGACTGTGACCTGACCTTGATATTCATTGGTTTCTTTGTCAAATCTGGGTTTTCTTCATTCACCAATTTGCATTTTACCTTTACTTAACTAGGCAAGTCAGTTAAGAACAAATTCTTATTTACAATGATGGCCTACCCCAGCCAAACCCAGACAACGCTGGGCCAATTGTGCACTGCCCTACTCCTAATCATGACCAGATGTGATACAGCCTGGTTTTGAACCAGGAACTGTAGTGACACCTCTTGCACTGAGAAGCAGTGCCCTAGACCGCTGCGCCACTCAGGAGCACAAACTACATTGAGGAAGAAGTTATTTGAACTTTAATATAAATGCCGTCACGTGATATAAAAAATTGTCATCTAGAACACTTCCAACAGTTACAGCTATATGTTGTTTCAGATGTGAATTAAACACTGCATCAAAAAGTAATATCTCTAAACGAATCAGCATATCAGAGCACATCCACAGCAAAATAAACATCTTGGAGATCACACTGTATGAGGAGAAACAAAGACCTTGTTTTATTTGTTTACAAATCAAATGCAGGCCTTACATGAAGAGATATAACAGTCAGGGAAGACATCACAACACGGATCCAATTTATCAACCAAGCATCACTGCAGCCACATATTAACTAGCTGTTGGTCCCACAGGATCTGAACGTGCTCCTACACTTTTCATTCTCATTCTCATGTGTCTTTCCATTTACTCAGGTAAATTGATAGGTCAATCACTGTTAATTGATGAATAGATTAGTCGTTAGATGAGTCATTATCAAAGGAAGATTACACAGGGGTATTTTTTACGTATCCAAGCAGTAGGATACTGTACATACGCTGCCTGATGGGATGCCGAGGAAAACATACAGTAAGAATGAGCATATAGCTAGATTGAATGGATCTTTTCCATGTTGTTTCACACAGCATTGCACCAGAGTCCAATGCCAAAACATTGTTTCCTTTCTATAGGTTTGGTGATATGACTTTCTTGTGGCATTTTGATGAGAAAGAACATTTTTGGGTTGCCATAGTATTTCACTACATGTTCTAGAACTGCCTGAAAACTCTAGCTGCTGTTTCACCTATTTGCGTCGATTCTACCAACTGGAAAGATACCACTTTCTCTACTAGAATGTCTTCATCCATACCACCGGAACCTCCTCACCCCCCTCTACATCCCTTCACCCCCTCCCACCCTTCACCTCCTCTCCTGTCCCTCTCGACTCTGCTAGTCTGCAGTAGCAGCAGGAGGAGCTTGTAAGTTTTTATTGATTTTGACCCTCAGTGCCCCGCTCATTGAGTCCCGGGCTACAAACTCTGTGCTTTAGAGTTCAGAAAGATTGCATTTTAGATAAACACTGTCAGCCACTGTAGTGAAGGTGCTAGGCCGATAAAAAAAACAGGTTTGAGCAAACACCTGGAGACATTTCCGGTTACTATCTTCACTGTGAATTACTGTGGAAATGGTGTGTTCCAGCTGAAAATGACCCCCCCAGTAGTGACAGGAGGGTCTGGAGGATGGCAAGAGGAGAAAGGTCTCTCTAGCAGATAGGAGCTGGTCAGAGACAGAGATCAAGGGGGAGTTGGAGGGCCTGGGGATAAAATTGAGAGATTGGTCTGTAATTTGTACACAAGCTGTAAATAGGAGATAAAAAATATATACCTCTAATTTGATACATAATATTTGAGTAAGTGGACTAATTTAAAACAGTTTGTAGATGTCCAATCGTCTTGTTAATAGTGTCTAGTGGGAATATGGGTCACAAATCAATCTAAATATAAATGAATTAATTACTAATTTAATATGTATTCCTAACTTACTGTAAGAGCAGCACTAACCTGCAAATCTCTCTCTCTAACTCCCCCTCTCTCTCTCTGCTCTTTGTCCGCTCTCTCCGCTCTCTCTCTCAATTCAATTAAATTCAAGATGCTTTATTGGCATGGGAAACATATGTTAACATAACCAAAGCAAGTGAAGTAGATAATATACAAAGTGAACTAAACAATAAAAATTAACAGTAAACAGTCCTAAAAGAATAAAGACATTTCAAATGTGAAATTATGTATATGTACAGGGTTGTAACAATGTGCAAATGGTTAAAGTACAAAAGGGAAAATAAATAAACATAAATATGGGTTGTATTTACAATGGTGTTTGTCCTTCACTGGTTGCCCTTTTCTGGTGGCAACAGCTCACTAATCTTGCTGCTGTGATGTCACAATGTGGTATTTCACCCAGTAGATATTGGAGTTTATCAAAATCGGTTTATTTTCTAATTCTTTGTGGATCTGTGAAATCTGAGGGAAATGTGTCTCTAATATGGTCATACAATTGGCAGGAGGTTAGGAAGTGCAGCTCAGTTTCCACCAAATTTAGTGGCAGTATGCACATAGAATGTCTTCTCTTGAAAGCCAGGTCTGCCTATGGCAGCCTTTCTCAATAGCAAGGCTATGCTCACTGAGTCTGTACATAGTCAAAGCTTTCCTTAAGTTTGGGACAGTCACAGTTGTCAGGTGTTCTGCCGCTGTGTACTCTCTGTTTAGGGCCAAATAGCATTCTAGTTTGCTCAGTTATTTTGTTCATTCTTTCCGATGTGTCAAGTAATTATCTTTTAGTTTTCTCATGATTTGTTTGGGTGTAATTGTGTTACTGTCCTGGGGCTCTGTGGGGTATGTTGGGAAAAGAGCCCCAGGACCAGCTTGCTTAGGGGACTCTTCTCCAGGTTCATCTCTCTGTAGGTGATGGCTTTGTTATGGAAGGTTTGGGAATTGCTTCCTTGTAGAATTAGGCAGCTCTTTTCTGGATTTTGATAATTAACGGGTATCAGCCTAATTAGGATATTTTTGCAGATTTCTGCATGCAGAGTATCAATTTGGTGTTCGTCCCATTTTGTGAATTATTGGTTGGTGAGCAGACCCCTGTCCTCACAACCACAAAGGGCAATGGGTTCTATAACTGATTTTTAGCCAGATCCTACTTGGCATATTTTCCTTTTGATGACATAGAAGGCCCTTCTTGAATTGTCTCTCAGATCGTTCACAGCTTTGTGGAAGTTACCTGTGGCGCTGATGTTTAGGCCAAGGTATGTATAATTTTTTGTGTGCTCTAGGGCAACGGTGTCTAGATGGAATTTGTATTTGTGGTCCTTGCGACTGGACCTTTTTTGGAACACCATTCTTTTGGGATAACTGAGATTTAATGTCAGGGCCCAGATCTGGCAGAATCTGTGCAGAAGATCTAGGTGCTGCTCTAGGCCCTTCTTGGTTGGTGACAGAAGCACCAGATCATCAGTAGAAATTTGACTTCAGATTCTAGTAGGGGCCGGGTGCTGCGGACTGTTCTTGTGCCCTCGCCAATTCGTTGATATACTGTATATGTTGAAGAGGGTGGGGCTTAAGTTGCATCCCTGTCTCACCCCACGGCCCTGTGTGAAGAAATGTGTATGTTTTTGCCAATTTTAAAAGCACACTTCTTGTTTGTCTACATGGATTTTATAATGTCATATGTTTATCCCCCAACACCACTTTCCATCAATTTGTATTGCAGACCCTCATGCCAAATTGAGTCGAAGGCTTTTTTTAAATCAACAAAGCACGAGAAGACTTTGCCTTTGTTTTGGTTTGTTTGTTTGTCAATTATGGTATGCAGGGTGGATGCGTGGTCTGTTGAATGATAATTTGGTAAAAAGCCAATTTGACATTTGCTCTGTACTGTACATTGTTTTCACTGAGAAAATGTATGAGTCTGCTGTTCATGATAATGCAGAGGATTTTTTCAAGCTTCCTGCATATCCCACAGTAGTTATTGGGGTCAAATTTGTCTCCACTTTTGTGGATTGGGGTGATCAGTCCTTGGTTCCAAATATTGGGGAATATGCCAACACTAAGGATGATGTTAAAGAGTTTAAGTATAGCCAATTGGAATTTTTTGTCTATATATTTTATCATTTCATTGAGGATACCATCAACACCATAGGCCTTTTTGGGTTGGAGGGTTTTTATTTTGTCCTGTACTTCATTTGAGGTAATTGGATAAACCAGTGGGTTCTGGTAGTCTTTAATAGTTGACTCTAAGATTTGTATTTGATCATGTATATGTCTCTCTCTCTCTCTCTTTCTCTCTCTTGCTCGGCCCTCTCTGTATCTTGGCTCTCGCTATCATCTCTACTGAAGATCACATCCCAAAATTCACTGGGGTGATCACTAGAGCATGAAATTTCACTTTAGTTATCCTATCTGCTCTCTTTCTCCTTCTCTTTCTTGTCGCCCCATAATACTGCGGTGCCATGTCTTGCGCCCAAAGCAGCCATGGATACAACCCTACTGCACCATGGGAGAAACAATCTCTCTGCCTCTGCCAAAACTTGTTATGCTAAATTGGCTCCTGAGTGCTTAAAGCAGGAAATAGTCTACAACTGTAGCAGTGAGAGCAGGAGAGCAGGGGAGACTAGGGTTGCATACCACAACCAAATGCCAGACTTCTCCTTGACCTGTATTATGTCAGTATTCTGGGTTTCCTCCCAGATCCCATCTGGGATGGATGTTCCCAGATTAAGTTTTGGGAGAGGAGTGGGTTTGAGGGGCTAGTGTGGGGTAGGGGATGGGAGTATGGAGAGAGGGGGACATTTGGGGTGAAGAGGTGCACTGAGAAGAGAAAGTATGTGAGAAAGAACATTTGACAGCCTTGAGGGGGGGGTGCGAGGCGATGGATGGATCCCAAGAGGGGAGAGAGAGGTGTTTTGCGAGACAGAAAGAGATAGTAGAGGATACTAAAGAATGATGGCAGAGGGGAGAGGATTAGTTGGGGCTGCACTGAGACAGGACAGAGGAGAGAGGACTGGGAGATCGAGAGTTTGGTGAAAAAGGACAAGAGTGAGCAACCGACAGCGTGGTGGAGTGTGGTCTCTATCTTATTTCCACTGCTGGTGACGGACAGTGGGTGAGATGGGATTATTCCCATCTCATCCATTAATGTATGATTAACAGACAAGCAGCAGATATGAATCAATGCATCAGCAGCCTCCACTAAATCAGGACAGGAGTGGAGTGTTATCTTTCTGCTGACAGACCCCTGATAGCCTGTGGGGAATCACTGTGAATGTCAAAGGGAGCGCCACTAGTCTCTCTTCTTACTCTGTCTTCTCTCTCCATCTCTTTCTTTTTCTCTACCTATCAATCTCAGAATAGCAAGTACATCAGTTTATTGGGGGGTCTACTTGTCTACTTTCTTCATTCAGGCATCCTAGGACAGCTCCATATTAATTGAAAGTCATCTTTTGCCGGGCTAGAGTGGGCATCCAGCCAGGACGGATTGTGCCGGCTCAGCGGTCCTGGTCTCCAGTGCGTCTCCTCGCTCCATGTAGCATTTTACTTCAGTCATCTATTCAAGCCACATCCACACCTGACGTAATTTGACTTCTTATCATTCAATCATTTAATTGGGTCCACTCTACACTCACCCATTTCTAAGCACACACCTACTTCACCAATCCCATCAACGATGGGGCTAAATGGTCATCTAGTCCCCCGTCCCTCTGCAACCATCCATATCCCTTAGCCTCCGATCCTTGAGCCATTGTAAGGGTGTTTGTCTGCTGTCTTGGCCTTATTGAAAGGTAACACCCACCATACCTCATTTATCAAAATCTTTTTTGAAAAACAATTATATTTGTCACATGCTCCGGTGTTGACTGTACCGTGAAATTCTTACTTACGAGCCTTTTCCCCAAAAATGCAGTGTTAAAAAGGATGAATAATTGGCCAAATATAACACAATAAAATAACAATAAAGAGGCTATCTACCAGGAGTACCGTTACAGAATCAATGTGCAGGGGTACGATGGCGCCGACAGACATGGCAGCTCTGCTTGTAGCTTGTAAGCAAATTCGCAGTATTTCATTTTTGTGTATGTTATTTCTTACATTATTAGCCCAGAAGGTTTTTTGTGTTATTAACAGCCGGTAATAACTTTTGACTAACAGAGCTGTCACACCCTGACCTTAGAGATCCTTATTATTCTCTGGTTAGGTCAGGGTGTGACTCGGGTGGGAAAATCTATGTTTTCTATTTATTTTGTGTTTTTGGCTGAGTATGGTTCCCAATCAGAGGCAGCTGTCTATCGTTGTCTCTGATTGGGGATCATATATAAGTTGTCATTTTCCTTTTGGGTTTTGTGGGATCTTGTTTTCTGTATAGTTTATTTTGCCTTACAGAACTGTGCACATTTGTTTTCACCTTTTTGTCATTTTGTTTGAGTGTTTTTTAGAACATTAAATCGTGGACACTTTCCAATCTGCGCTTTGGTCTCATTCCGACTACACCTGTTACAGAAGATCCCACCAAAAACGGACCAAGCAGCGTGGCCAGGATGAGTGGACATGGGAGGAGCTCATGAATGGAGAAGGACCATGGACGTGGGTAGGAGAGTATCGCCGTTCAAGGGAGCAGATGGAGGCAGCGAAAGCAGTGAGTGCTATGGGGTGATAGTCATTTAACTGAGTTACCTTTGCTTTCTTGGGGACAGGAACAATGGTGGACATTTTGAAGTAAATGGGGACAGCAGACTGGAATAGGTAGAAATTGAATATGTTCGTATACACTTCAGTCAGCTGGTCCGTCTGGACCGGCAGCTTTGCAAGGGTTAAATCGCTTAAATGTCCTATGGCCACGGAGAACGAGAGCCCACAGTCCTGCGTTGGTGGCACTGTTTTATCCTCAAAGCCGGCGAAGAAGATGTTTAGCTCCCTTTGTAATCCGTGATTGTCTGTAAACCCTGCCACATACGTCTTGTGTCTGAGCTGTTGAAATGCGACTCCACAATTGTCTCTGTACGTTTTGCCTGTACTGGCGTTTTGCCTCTTTTGTTAACAAAAGGCTAAGCTGTGTTCCAATATATTTCACCGGTGATTTTCATGAATAGGAAGATTTTCTAGGAAGATTTATGTCCGTTGCATTATGCTAATTTGTGTCAGGTGATGACAATGGTCCCGTTCACGGGATGGGGTGTCACTACAGGTTAATCACCCTGTCATCTCAGATTTTCAAAATATGCTTTACAGCCAAAGCTAGACAAGCATTTGTGTAAGTTTATCATAGCCTAGCATAGCATTATGCCTTGCTAACAGCCGGCAACCTTGTCACGGAAATCAGAAAAGCAATCAAATTAAATTGTTTACCTTTGATGAACTTCGGATGTTTTCACTCACAAGACTCCCAGGTAGACAGCCAAAGTTCATTTTTTTCCCCAAAATATTATTTTTGTAGGCGAAATAGCTCCGTTTGTTCTTCACGTTTGGCTGAGAAATTGCCCGGAAATTGCAGTCACGACAACACCGAAAAATATTCCAAATTAGCTCCATAATATCGACAGAAACATGGCAAACGTTATTTAGAATCAAGCCTCAAGGAGTTTTTCAAATATCTATTCAATAATATATCAAGCGTGACAATTGGTTTCTCAGTAGAAGCGATTGGAATAATGGCCACCTCTGTACTTTACGCAAGATTTTCTCCGGGAGCATCATGTGACCACTTCCGCAATGTAGCCCCCTACGGGTATTCTTCAACATAAATGCGTAAAACTACGTCACAATGCTGTAGACACCTTGGGGAATACGTAGAAAGCGTAAGCTGGTTGATGGCACATTCACAGCTCAATAGGGACTCATTGGAACGCAGCGCTTTCAAAATATGGGGCTCTTCCGGATTGGATTTTTCTCAGGCTTTCGCCTGGAACATCAGTTCTGTTATACTCACAGACAATATCTTTACAGTTTTGGAAACGTTAGTGTTTTCTATCCAAAGCCGTTTAAAACAAGAACTTTTTTTTCAAAAAATGAAAATACTGCCCCTAGAGTCGCAACAGGTTTTAAGCAGGGGGACACGTCTGGCACTGCAGGATTTGAGTCCCTGGCGGCGTAGTGTGTTATTGATGGTAGGCTTTGTTACATTGTTCCCAGCTCTCTGCAGGTCATTCACTAGGTCCCCCCGTGTGGTTCTGGGATTTTTGCTCACCGTTCTTGTGATCATTTTGACCCCACAGGGTGAGATCTTGCGTGGAGCCCCAGATCGAGGGAGATTATCAGTGGTCTTGTATGTCTTCCATTTCCTAATAATTGCTCCCACCGTTGATTTCTTCAAACCAAGCTGCTTACCTATTGCAGATTCCAGCCTGGTGCAGGTCTACAATTTTGTTTCTGGTGTCCTTTGACAGCTCTTTGGTCTTGGCCATAGTGGAGTTTGGAGTGTGACTGTTTGAGGTTGTGGACAGGTGTCTTTTATACTGATAACAAGTTCAAACAGGTGCTATTAACCTCTCTCTGCGCACGGAACCCGCTAGCGGGCTGAAATTCCACAACATACGGTGATCGCTACATAAATAGTCATATTAAACATTCATGAAAATACAAGTGTCTCACATGTATCGAAAGCCTAGAATCTTGCTAATCCAACTGCGTTGTCAGATTTTTAAAAGGATTTACTAAGAAAGAATATAATGCGATTATCTGAGCATAGAGCCCCATGAAAACAAACAATTTTAACCAGCACAGGCATAACAATCACAAACTAGATTAAAATAAATTGTTTACCTTTGACGATCTTCGTCTGTTTGCAATTCCAATGCTCATTGTTACACAATGAATGATCTTTTGTTTGATAAAATCCGTTTTTATAGCCTAACACGAAACATTTTGTGAACCACTTGTGTCGTGAATTCCGTCTCATTCCATTTTCGACGACACATTCCAGGTAAATAACCCACACAGAACGTGACTTTTCCAGTCATGTTTGGTTTCACTGCAATCAACTGGTTTGAAATGGGACGTATTGACTGAAAAAAAAAACGATTTGAAGACAACAAGTCATGACATCATTCTGCACCAATGATTTGCCCGCTGTTTCGTTGATTGACTGTCTTTTAACCCAATGACCACTGATCGTCTTGAAATCTAGCTGGGTAGATAGCCAATGAGCTGAGCTAAATGGATATATGCCATGTTTATGTGTTGCAAGACCAACCCATGTAGTAAGCTTCAGCGTAAAGTGAGTCATTCGCTATTGAAGTTTCATACCGGAAGGAGCTACGCATATTACGCACTGCATTGTTTGGTGAATGTGCAGATTCAGCTGTTTATATATCAATCATTATGGCGACTAAGTCAGGGAAAGCTAAATCTAAGTCTAGATATACATATGTACACACAATTTTAGAATAAATTGATTGGGAAGGTGAGACAGAGATTGTTGCAGGACGCTATATTTAGCGATTGTGGAGGAATATTTTTTGAACGGGAGAGGACATGGTTTTGGACTGGTCAGTTCTTATCATGCTAATGCCCTTGTTTGAAATTAATAATATAAAATAGTATTTGATTTTTTTTTTTAATTTAGAAGCAATATATAAACATGTCATGTCATGAAATGTGAGATGCGTGTGTCTGCCACTCCACCCCAACCCACATGAAATAGCCTATTTGAGGCTGTTGAGGAGAGGGCAGGACCACATCAATGGCCAAAGTGAAATGGAGACAGTAGATACAGCTGGTCTGTCATAATATAATAGAGACAGTAGATCTAGCTGAAATGTCATAATATAATAGAGACAGTAGATCTAGCTGAAATATCATAATATAATAGACAGTAGATCTAGCTGAAATGTCATAATATAAAAGAGACAGTAGATCTAGCAGGTAATAATGATATAATAATATATTCAACCTTCAACCTTCAACTCTCTATATATATCTGTTTATTATACCTGTTGATACAGGGCTCATATATGAAACTATTCTAACTGATCATTTTCTTTCATACTTTTCACATTTTCTTGACACTGATTCCGAATGGGAGTCTTATCCGGTGTCCTGTGTGAATTTAAGTATGCTCTCTCTAATTTTCTCTTTCTCTCTCTCTGAGGACCTGAGCCCTAGGAATATGCATCAGGACTACCTGGCATGATGACTCCTTGCTGTCCCCAATCCACTGGCCTTGCCGCTGTTCCTGTTCTGCCTTCGGCTATGGAACCCTAAACTGTTCATTTTTACTCTTGAGGTGCTGTCCTGTTGCACCCTCTACAACCACTGTGATCTCCACCCGGCACAGCCAGAAGAGGACTGGCCACCCCTCATAGCCTGGTTCCTCTCTAGGTTTCTTCCTAGGTTTTTGCCTTTCTAGGGAGTTTTTCCTAGCCACCGTGCTTCTACACCTGCATTGCTTGCTGTTTGGGGTTTTAGGCTTGGGCTATATAAATTGAATTGATTTGATAGAGGACTGAGGGTCTTCCAAATATTGAAAGTGTGTAAAGTGGGAGAACTTGCACAATTGGTGGCTGACTAAATACTTTTTTGCCCCACTGTACATAGAGATGGAATCACTGGCCACTTTAATAATGGAACACTAGTCACTTTAATCATGTTTGCATACTGCTTTACTCATGTCATATGTACTGTATATGCTGTATTCTATTGGACTGTATTTTAGTCCATGCCACTCCGACATTGTTCGTCCTTATATTTCTATATATTTCTATATTTCTTAATTATATTATTTTACTTTTGGATTTGTGTGTATCGTTGTAAATTGTTAGATACTACTGCACTGTTGGAGCTAGGAACACACGCATTTCGCTACACCTGCAATAACATCTGCTAAATATGTGTATTTCAAATGAGGTAATAGCAGCCGTTCTTCATCACTCAATAGCTAAGGTGTCTATACTCACTTCTCTCTGACCCTCTCCTCTACCACACACGCGCACGCGCACACAGTCTTTTTTCTCTCTGTCTCATGGGGCATAGCAGGGGGAGGGTGGTATTGATTGCGGAGTGGTCAATCGATACACCTCTATTATACATCTCTCCCTTCTCTCTCTTTCATCCTTCCATCCCCCACCCCTCTCTGGACCTCTCATCCCTCACTTCAGCCAAGCTGTGAGGTAGTGTGAGAGGCCCCCTGTGTGTTCTCAAAGAGCTTCCCATCCATCAGTCCTGTGACACCTGAGACATCCAACCCGGCACCAGGCACAGACAGACAGACAGCAACACTGCACACAAATACAGCCATCGTCTGTCCATCCATCCACACAGTAACATTTATGAGCAACAAATCTCAGTTACCCAGGAGAAATGTATCTCGTGAAAGTTTGTAATTTCCTGTTTTACTTTTGGGGAATGCCGTTAACAATTATGATTACCTTTGTGCCTTGATGACAGCTTTGCATTCTCTCAAACAGCTTCACATGGAATGCACAATTTTTCATCTAAATAAGATGTTTGGTGCAGTATTTTTCAAAAAACGTATGCATGAAAACGATTAGTCTCTCGTTCAATACCATCAAACACTTAATTGAAGAATCCCAACTTCGGCTATCGATGCTTTGGCTACCGACTTCAGCTTACTACAAGAAATAACACCAGAAAAAACTCTTGCTAAAGATCAAAGCAGCCGGTAGCCTAGTGGTGAAGGATGTTTGCCCAGTAACCAAATGATCACTGGTTTGAATCACCGAGCCGGCAAGGTGGAAAACATCTACTGTTCTGTCCTTGAGCAATGTAGTTAACGCCCAACAACTGCTGATAATGTTGATAAAGGCATGTACCTGTCTGATTCAGAGGGGTTGGGTTACATGCAACTGACTAGATATCCCCTTTTCCAAAATGAACAAAGATGTTATCATAATACATGCACAAACTATTTTGGATGGGAAGAATGCGGACGCCTTTACACACCAACACCTCAGTATACACTTTTCTGCACGGAATCTATGCACACACACTGGACTCTAACACACACATACAGTGCATTCATAAAGTATTCTGTTGCAGCCTTGTTCTAAAATGTAAAAAATGCTCATCAATCTACACACAATACCACATAATTTTTGCAAATGTATTAAATATAGAAAACCGAAATACCTTATTTACATAAGTATTCAGAATCTTTACTATGTACTTTGTTGACGCACAATTGGCAGCAATTACAGCCCCGAGTCTTCTTGGGTATGACAATACAAGCTTGGCACACCTGTATTTGGGGAGTTTCTCTGCAGATCCTCTCAAGTTCTGTCAGGTTGGATGGGTGCTTTGAGGCACAGCTATTTTCAGCTAAGTCTGGGCCACACAAGGACATTCAGAGACCACTCATTGGCTGTGTTCTTAGGGTTGTTGTCCTGTTAGAAGGTGAACCTTCACCCTAATCTGAGGTCCTGAGCACTCTGGAGCATGTTTTCATCAAGGATCTCTCTATACTTTGCTCCGTTCATCTTTCCCTCAATCCTGACTAGTCTCCCAGTCCCTGCCGCTTAAAAACAGCCACATGGTATGAAGCTGCCAAATCCATGCTTTGCCGTAGGGAGAGTGCCAGGTTTCCTCCAAACATGACGCTTGGCATTCAGGCCAAAGAGTTCTTGGTTTCATCAGATCAGAGAATCTTGTTTATCATGGTCCGAGAGTCCTTTAGGTGCCTTTTAGCAAACTCCAAGCGGACTGTCTTTTACTAGTTAAGGAGGAGTTAATTAATTTTAGTAGTTAATTTTGCACGTTCAATTTTTCAGTTTTTGAGTTGTTAAAAAAGTTTGAAATATCCAATAAATGTCGTTCCACTTCATGATTGTGTCCCACTTGTTGATTCTTCACAAAAAAATACAGTTTTATATCTTTATGTTTGAAGCCTGAAATGTGGCAAAAGGTCGGAAAGTTCAAGGGGGCCGAATGCTTTCGCAAGGCACTGTAGGTGTGCCACTTTCCAAATCATGTCCAATCAATTGAATTTACCACTGGTGGACTCCAATCAAGTTGTAGAAACATCTCAAGGATGATCAATGGAAACAGGATGCACCTGAGCTCAATTTCGAGTCTCATAGCAAAGGCTCTGAATACTTATGAAAATAAGGTATTTATCTTTTTTATATATTATACATTTGCAAAAATGCCTTAACCTGTTTTGGCTTAGTCATTATTGTGTGTAGATTGATGAGGGAAAAATATAATTTTATCAATTTTATTATAACACTGTAACGTAACAAAATGTGGAAAAGGGGAAGGGGTCTGAATACTTTCCGAATGCACTGTATATACACTGATGACCCAACACACACACACACTGAATACACCCACACAGACATATGATGCGTACACGTGCATACTGATGCCACACACACACTCAAACACACACACACGGTATAGTATAAATACACGGTATAGTATTCTATCCTTGTGGGGATTTAAAATGTATTTCCTTTCAAAATCCAATTTTCCATAAACCCTAAACCTAGCCCTAACGCTAATGCTAACCCTTACCATAACCCTACACCTAACCATAGCTCCTAACCCTGAACCTAAACACTAACCACTTACCCTAATTGTAACCCTATCCCTAACATAACCCCTAAGGTTAAATAGCATTTGTCCTCATGGGGACCTGGGAAATGATCCTTGTTTTACTATCCTTGTGGGGACTTTTGGGGATTTTTAGGTCCCCACAAGGATAGAAGAACCAACCCCCCCCCCTCCACACACACACACACATATATACTTTCACACTCACCACATACAGTACACTGCTGCTACTGTCTTATCTATCCTGTTGCCTAGTCACTTTACCCCTACCTATATGTCCATAGCTACCTTGATTACCTCATACCCCTGCACATCAACTCAGTAGTCTGTTTAAATGTTGGAATTCAAACTATTGTATTTACAGTACAAAACATTACATTCTCTGGTAAACATTGTTCATTCACTGGAATGATCAGCAACCCGTGTCCTGTTTGTTTGAGGATCATGCTGAGTTGAATGGCTTCCAGAGGGCAGAGGGGGCATGTTAGCAGAGAAGCTGGAGGAGATTCAAACTGCTCAGACGGAGATCATTAGCTGAGAGAGAGAGAGAGAGACAGAGACAGAGAGAGAGAGAGAGACAGAGAGACGGGGAGAGAGAGAGAGAAGTAGACGTAGGAGAGACAGAGAGAGGTATAGAGAGAGAGAGGTAGGAGAGCGAGAGAGAATAAGAGAGAGAGAAGTAGATACGAGCGAGAGGTAGGAGAGAGAGAGAGAGAGAGAGCGCGATTAGCAGGCTAGTGCTGCTCTAAGAGTGTTGTGACGGTTTTCTAAACCTTACGGTCAGTTAGGAAACGTATCAAAGCCTAGGAACCAATTTATATTTAAATAGAAGCGTGACCCATATTCCCACTACACACTATTAACATATTAAGAAGACGATTGGACATCTACAAACTGTTATAAAAAGAGAGGAAGCTAAATTAAAACTTCTAATTTGATAAATCATATTAAAGTAAGTGGACTAATTTAAAACAGTTTGTAGAGGGAAGCTAAATGAATACCTCTAATTTGATAAATCATATTAAAGTAAGTGGACGAATTAAAATCTCCTATTTACAGTTTTGCACAAGTCATTTTATTCCCAGGCTCTCCAACTTTATGTTATATAATTGTGCACATATTGATGTCAGACATGCACCTACCCCAATGAGCTGTTGCTGATGACTGGGATGAATGCAGGAGCAGATATCAGGAGCAGGATAAAGACACCCTCTTTTTGACTGATGGCTGACATAAGGGCATGTACGTGATAGGCCAATCTGGCTTATATGATTATGATGGTCATAATGCTCCTTGACAGTGTCATAAAGTGTATTTTCTAGAAGTTATTTAAACATATTTGTGTGTACATTTTCACGCGTGCACACATGCATTTGCTTGTGTAGGGTCGCACGTTTTCTATCACTCCTTTTTGGGGGTCGGGGGTCAAAAAGTTTGAAAACCTCTGCCATACTGTACATGATAGTGGCTACAAATGGATTTGTGTTTCAGGTGCTTTCGGAAGATCGGCAGGGACTGCTGTCCCAGCTTCAGTGGGAAGCTGGTTCCATCATTGGGGTGCCAGGACAGAGATGAGCTTGGACTGGGTTGAGCAGTAGCTGCCATCCCGTAGCGGTGGGAGAGCCAAGAGACAGACCAGAGGTGGCAGAATGGAAAGCTCAGGTTGGGGTGTAGGGTTTGAGCATAACCTGGTTTGGCGGGGCAGTTCCTCTTGCTGTTCCGGCAGTCAAACACCATGGTCTTGTGGGGAATGTGAGCTTCGACTAGAAGCCAGTGTAGTGTGCGGAGGAGCGGGTTGACATGGGAGAACTTGGGAAGTTTGACGGGCTGCAGCATTCTGGATACGTTGTAGGGCTTTGATGGCACAAGCGGGGAGCCCAGTCAACAGGGAGTTACACTAGCATAGATGGGAAATGAACCATGCCTGGATTCGGACCTGCACCGGTTCCTGTGTGAGGTAGGGTCATACTCTATGGATGTTGTAGAGCATGAACCTGCAGGAACGAATCAATGCTGTGATGTTTGCAGAGAACGACAGGGTGTTGTTCAGGGTTACGCCAAACAACAACAACAAACAAAAGGCCAGCTATAAAATAAAACAATTTATGTCACAACAGGTGTAAATATATGGGTCATGACAGTGTTATGGCAGCTGTTATGACATATGACATATGGTTATGACCGTAAGTAAAGTGTTACAGAATACTGAGTGTAACAGTGAAAATACAGTACATTGAACAGACCAGATGTACAGTAATTGACATTCATTCATTATTATCTAGTTAAATGGGAGAAATAGACACAGTGATCGATCAATATGGAACAGATTAACAAATAAATTACAAATTACCGACAAACGCATCCACCAATCTATCTCCATGTACTCTATGTGGAAAATATAATGACAACACTATATAGGCAATAGAGCAGAAATAACAATAGTGGCAGTACCTTAACAATTTTTCCACCATACCATCCAAACCTTGCTTTCAATCTCTCATTACACATTTTAATTTCACACTGAAGCTTGAGGATGTATTGGAGGCAGGATACTCAATAACCTCAACAATTGCAATATCAGTATTCTTATTATTTTGGTTTGATGCTCACACATAATTTTCCACCAGGCGATTCAATGAAACTAATTCATTGTGTATCTATCTATTCTATTTTCCTCTTCTGTTGTTGTGGACTTAAATGTGCCACTAGCCACACTGCTGTAATTTATGACTCTGTCCCCATCCCACTAAGTCTGCTAATTGCAAAATACGTTATTACCTCCATCTTGACTATTGACTTGTCTTGATTGGGCGACACTGAGATCACTATCAGTCAAATGGAAAATCCAATTGGTTCAGAGAAAGTCTGTAACATGCAGACCACCTATGAGTAGCTTGCCAAACAATTCTGAAAGTACATGCAATTTTCATGTTCCACCGCAAATGGTCATAAACAAATCTCACAAGTATCAGACACCGCAAGCTTTCAGCTACTATCTAGCCATTGCAACATTGACATTATCCCACCCCTGGTTAGCCACTATTGGCTTAAAAACATTGGTTGGAGCGAAAACCTTCAGGACGGTAAATCTCCAGGAACAGGGTTGGAGAGCCCTGCTGTAGAGCATCTACAGATGGACTATCCAGATAAAGTGTTAGCAGAAAGGGTTGTTTTAACATGTTTGCCAGTTGCTCATTAAAACCACCTAGAATAAAGGCCTCTCGAGTGGCGCAGCGGTCTAAGGCACTGCATTGCAGTGCTAGAGGCATCACTACGGACCTGGATCCCAGGCTGTGTCGCAGCCGGCCGCGACTGGGAGACCCATAAGGCAGTGCACAAATGGCCCAGCATCGTCTGGGTTAGGGGAGGGTTTGGCCGGCCAGGATGTCCTTGTCCCATTGCGTTCGAGCGACTCCTTGTGGTGGGCCAGGAGCATGCACGCTGACTTCGGTTGCCAGCTGTACGGTGTTGCCTCCAACATATTGGTGTGGCTGGCTTCCGGGGTTAAGCAAGCAGTGCGTCAAGAAGCAGTGTGGCTTGGCGGCATTGTGTTTCGGAGGACGAAAGGCTATTGGCATTTGCCTCCCAGAGTCCGTATGGGAGTTGCAGCGATGGGACAAGACTGTAACTACCAATTGGGGAGAAAAATTGGTAAAATGTACCAAAAAAATTGAATATAACATAGTATCAAAATCCATCTGTTTAAGTTAGCGATCTGTTTCTTTTTTACATGGGCTGCGTTTCAATCCACGGCATCCGTCAATGGCTATGAAAAGCCAACTGACATTTACTCCTGAGGTGCTGACCTGTTGCACCCTCTACAACCACTGTGATTATTATTATTTGACCCTGCTGGTCATCTATGAACGGTTGAACATCTTGGCCATTTACTGTTAATAATCTCCACCCGGCATTGCCAGAAGAGGACTGGCCACCCGTCAGAGCCTGGTTCCTCTCTAGGTTTCTTCGCATGTTCTTTCCTTTCTAGGGAGTTTTTCCTAGCCAATGTACTTCTACATCTGCATTGCTTGCTGTTTCGGGTTTTAGGCTGGGTTTCTGTATAGCACTTTGTGACATCAGCTGATGTAAAAAGGGCTTCATAAATAAATGTGATTGATTGATTAAATGGCAGGCTCCCGCATCTGCAGTGGAAGGTGTCCATGAGCTACAGCGGTCTGTGCCATACATAAGACATCCCGAAAATCTGTCTTGTCAGGAAAACGTCTGTGGTGTCCGAGCGATTTGGCCTAAAAACTCATTTGACCACTCTATGGAAAGATGAGACTCTCGCGAACATGAAAGTTTTCTCCCTTTTGAACAGTTTGGAATACACATTAAAATGACCCCTTTATGGAAAGGTGAGACTCTAACAAACACGTACATGTTGGCTGTCTGATGACTTGTCTGAAGGTTAAAAAGATGAATGGAAGTATATATGGAAGTAGTTTACTGCACAATAAAAGGGGTTAAATATGGGTAAAACAAATATTTAAAGGATTTCCTGATCTTTCATACAGTTGAAGTTGGATGTTTACATACACAAATACATTTGATCTCAGATTTTCACAATTCCTGACATGTTAATCCTAGTAAAAATTCCCTGTCTTAGGTTAGTTAGGATCACCACTTCATTTTAAGAATGTGAAATGTCAGAATAATAGTAGAGAGAATGTTTTATTTCAGCTTTTATTTATTTCATCACATTCACAGTGGGGCAGAGGTTTACATACACTCAATTAGTACTTGGTAGCATTGCCTTTACATTTTTTAACTTGGGTCAAATGTTTCAGCTAGCCTTCCACAAGCTTCCCACATTAAAGTTGGGTGAATTTTGGCCCCTTCCTCCTGACAGAGCTGGTGTAATTGAGTCAGTTTTGTAGAAACACACTTTTTCAGTTCTGCACACGAATGTTCTATACGATTGAGGTCAGGGCTTGTGATGGCCACTCCAATACCTTGACTTTGTTGTCCTTCAGCCATTTTGCCAGAACTTTGGAAGTATGCTTGGGGTCATTGTCCTTTTGGAAGACCCATTTGCGACCAAGCTTTAACTTCCAGACCATTGTCTTGAGATGTTGCTTCAATATATCCACCTAATTTACCTCCCTCATGATGCCATTTATTTTGTGAAGTGCACCTGTCCCTCCTGCAGCAAAGCACCCCCACATGATGCTGCCACCCCTGTGCTTCACAGTTGGGATGGTGTTCTTCAGCTTGCAATCCTCACCCTTTTTCCACTGAACAGAACGATTGTCATCTATTTTTGTTTCATCAGACCAGAGGACATTTCTCCAAAAAGTACGATCTTTGTTCCCATCTGCAGTTGCAAACCGTAGCCTGGCTTTTTTATGGCGGTTTTGGAACAGTGGCTTCTTCCTTGCTGAGCGGCCTTTCAGGTTATGTCATCTCTAGGAGACAGAACGCGTCTCTTTCCTGAGTAGTATGATGGCTGCATGGTCCCATGGTGTTTATGCTTGCGTACTATTGTTTGTACAGATGAACATGGTACCTTCAGGTGTTAGGTAATTGCTCCCCTGGATTGAACCAGACTTGTGAAGGTCAACAATTTTTTTTCTGAGCTCTTGGCGGATTTCTTTAGATTTTCCCATGATGTCAAGCTAAGAGGCACTGAGTTTGAAGGTAGGCCTTGAAATACATCCACAGGTACACCTCCAAATGACTCAAATTATGTCAATTAGCCATGACATAATTTTCTAGAATTTTCCAAGCTGTTTAAAGGCACAGTCAACTTAGTGGATGTAAACTTCTGACCCACTGGAATTGTGATACAGTGAATTATGAAAGTGAAAGTGAAATAATAATCTGTCTGTAAACAAAAATTACTTGTGTCATGCACAAAGTAGATGTCCTAACCGACTTGCCAAAACTATAGTTTTTTAAACAAGAAATTTGTGGATTGGTTGAAAAATAAGTTTTAATCACTCCAACCTAAGTGTATGTAAACTTACGACTTCAACTGTATTTCTCTCAGATATAGAACAGACGCTTTAATTCGCGGATCAGTGGGACGCTGGCAAAAACTTCCGGTGAAATTGCAGACCGCCAAATTCAAATTAAATTACTATAAATATTAAACTTTCATGAACTCACAAGTGCAATACATCAAAATAAAGCTTAACTTGTTGTTAATCCATGTCAGATTTCCAAAAGACTGTATGGCGAAATCAAACCATGCGATTATCTGAGGACAGTGCGCAGCACACGAATGCATAACAAATCATTTTTAACCAGGGAGTTGCGACACAAAAGTCAGAAATAGCGATATAATATTTGTCTTACCTTTTGAAGATCTTCTTCTTTTGGCACTCCAAAAGGTCCCAGTTACATTACAAATGGTCCTTTTTTCGATAATGTCCTTCTTTATATCCATAAAAACTCAGTTTAGCTGGCGCGCTTCAGTAAATAACCCATTCGGCTTCCCTCCTTCAAAATGCGTACAAAATTAATCCCAAACTTTACCTACAAACTTATCCAAACAAGTCAATCAACGTTTATAATCAAACCTTAGGTACCCTAATAAGCAAATAAATAATACAATTTAAGACAGAGAATTGTTATTGTCTTTACCTGAGAAAAATACCAAAGAACGCCCTCTCATTCACGCGCTTGGAAACACTTCAGCCAAAATGGGAGCCACCTAGAAAAACTACAATTTCTGGCTCATTTTCCCAAAAAACCATCCTGAAACTCTTTCTAAAGACTGTTGACATCTAGTGGAAGTGTGTCCTAGGAACTGCAATCGGGCACGATTTCAACCCTATTATAAAAGTGCCAGCCATTGAAATCAGTGGTAGTTTTGGGGGGGGTGGTTTGTCCTCGGGGTTTCACCTGCCATTTCAGTTCTGTTTTACTCACAGACGTAATTTTAACAGTTGTAGAAACTTTAGAATGTTTTCTATCCAGATCTACCAATCAAATGCATATCCTAGCTTCTGGGCCTGAGTAGCAGGCAGTTTACTTTGGGCACTCTATTCATTCGGATGTCAAAATACCGCCCCCTATCCCAAAGAAGTTACAACAAATGTCTTTTTGATTTATATTTTGACTATCTGTTTTTTCCATGTATTAATCTGTTATTAAGTGCGTTTGAAAGGTAACGTCACTGCACCATCCAAAACTAACCCAATAGGGATTTCACTCCTCCCACCACTTAACTTTCTATCATCTAGGCTACTATACTGTACATACAGTAACTCCCCTACAATGCCAGTCAAAGCCAACCTAGACAATCCTGTCCAAAGTTAACCCATCCCCTGTGGGCAGTAGAACTAAAGGCATTATCCTTTCAATGGTTTTCTCAACTTTTTGGGAGAGAAATAAGATTAAGTCTGGCAGAGACACCACATCCTGTGACATCATGTAATCCATGATACTGGCATAGATAGAGTACCATCCCACAGCACTAACATAACTCCATTACATTAGCCTGTCATTTCCTATGCTTAGCTGTGACTTTTCTCCAGACACTACTTCCAAAGGCGCGGAGGTGAATGTCTTCATTTGGACAGTTACTACGCCAGTGGAGCTCTGACACAAAGCAGAGACACCATGTCAAGAAGCCATCATCCCCATGGCGTTATTTGATTATCATTATCTTGACAGAGGCACAGAGAGAGAGAGAGAAAGGCAGAGAGGGAAGAGAGAGAAAGTGAAGGCTTGAGAGAGAAGGCGCTTGACTGGAGGGAGAGAGCGAGACAGAGTAAGAATGATGATGGGAATAGGAGCAGAAAAAAAGGAGCAGAAAAAGAGGAGGGAATGAAAGAGAGAGAGATAATGAAAAGCAAGCAGAGGATATGTAGTGAGTAATAACAATTGCTGTATCAAACTCCCTCAGTGTTCACCCACCCAATTTATTTTCTTTATAGAATACACATTGTTTCTAGACTGCTACTCTGATCTCCATCTAAATCCACTTGACCTAAACGTTACCTTCATACAATATTGCATCTAGAGAAAGCATGGTGAGTGTATGTTGACTGACACAGCAATAGTCCATGCCACGGTCCTTTTGTAAGGTGAAAATACTGTAGCTAGACTCAACTCAGATTTATGCCCAAATCACAAAGAAATGCTGTCAGTGGCACCTGTCACGTCCTGACCTTAGTTCCTTTTTTATGTCTCTATTTTAGTTTGGTCAGGGCGTGAGTTGGGGTGGGCATTCTATGTGTTGATCTATGTTTTTGTATTTCTGTGTTTGGCCTGGTATGGTTCCCAATCAGAGGCAGCTGTTTTTACTGTCTCTGATTGAGAACCATACTTAGGCAGCCTGTTTTCCCACTATGATTTGTGGGTAGTTCTTTTCTGTCTCTGTGTCTGCACCAGACAGAACTGTTTCGTTTTCCTTCATTCTCTTGTTATTTTGTTTTGTGTTCAGTTTAAATAAATATGAATAAACCACGCTGCATATTGGTCCGATCCTTCCTACTCCTCCTCAGAAGAGGAGGAAAATGTTACAGCATCATAATTTACGAGAGAGAGTAGAGCGCTTCAACTCACATACACTTGCCAACTTCATTGTCAAGAGAATCCATAATAAACAGTTGTATTTGTTATGTTTGCTATTTAACCCTTGTGATTTATTGTTGTGTGTTCCTTTTGACTCACCTTATATGTCCTACGGGAGCCACAGTACCTGCCTGCTCTAAACAGTTGTTATGTTAGTTCACACCCGAGCAGTTTCTAAAGAATTTAGCGAGCAGTTTATAAAGAATTTAGCGAGTCTTGTTCTTTCTACTATCAGTATTCTTTGTTCAAATCGGATTTCCTCGAGTTTCCCAGCTGTAGCCTGCTTAGGCTTACATACCTGTGATGGAAAGCAACACAATAATGATATTGATTTCAAATATGTATTATTGGCACTAGCAGTATTATTATTATCAACACTAAAAAGCCACTTTTAACTGTATATGTCACAATTTTAGACATAACAATGCACAAACAGTACATTTTTTGGGCAATTTATAGGCTCATTGTACCAGCACTACTTTGCATAGCCACATAGAAGCGAGAAAAATAGACTTACTTTATCATTTAACACGCTATGACCCCGTTGATGCCGTTGACTCTTGTGGGCCATCTGTTCTCTCTCTCATTCACTACCATGCATTCTAACTCCAGCATGTACGTGCTCATTCACGGTAGCATCTTTCATAAAAATGTATTCAACACAAAATATTGATCATTTTCATACATCATTGCAATCTACAATAAATGTATCTAAAGACATTTTCATGTCACAGTAAAAGAAGCCTGTTTCAGGGATGATTTAACTCATCTCTTGTAGATTTAAGGCATCTCAGCCAGGTATAATATAAGAAGGTACATATGCTGAAGTCTTCGTTTCCTGAATCCCATCACAGGGTTTAGTTTGATGTTGGGGAGAGGAACCATGGGGTGGTTGTAAAACACTATCTTATCTTAGGTTATTTTAAAGGTTGCTAAACTGGTGCCTTTTACTGGGTTAGGATATCTATGGGATTTGGAAAAGAGATATGCAAGCAAATACATGTGCTACATTTTTTTTTCAGCAAGAAAACAAATTGCCTTTCAAGGGGATGTGCAAGAAGGCACATACAGCATGTGTGTATAGGTAAACAGACCTTTACGCTATAGCAATATCAGAGTTGTGGTCCATTCCACTTCAAATCCATCTACTCTCTTATGCATTGAAATTCAGGTTCAAGATTCGGATGGATAGAATGGATTTTCTAACTCTTCAAACTAAGTTTGAACTGAACTGGGACTGACACAAACATGGGCTGTGTCACATGTTCAGTGGTGGTCGAGGGTCATTGGGGCTGCAGGGTAGCCTAGTGGTTAGAGCATTGGACTATGAACTGGAAGGTTGCAAGTTCAAACCCCCGAGCTGACAAGGTACAAATCTGTTGTTCTGCCCCTGAACAGGCAGTTAACCCACTGTTACTAGTCTGTCATTGAAAATAAGAATTTGTTCTTAACTGACTTCCCTGGTAAAATAAATAAATTCATAGTCTCTCTCAAATGAGTGGCCTTCATCCATCCATCCTGTCCTTTACCTCAAGGTGGAGAAACCCTGGGGCACTAGTTCCTCTGTCTAGTGTCTGTGATCTCTTGCCCGTCTTAATCAATTATTTATATTGGCCAGTCTGAGATATTGCTTTTTCTTTGCAACTATGCCTCGAAGGACAGCATCCCGGAGTCGCCTCTTCACTGTTGACATTGAGACTGGTGTTTTGCAGGTACTATTTAATGAAGCTGCCAGTTAAGGACTTGTGAGGCGTCTGTTTCTCAAACTAGACACTCTAATGTACTTGTCCTCTTGCTCAGTTGTGCACCAGGGCCTCCCACTCCTCTTTCTATTCTGGATAGAGCCAGTTTGCGCTGTTCTGTGAAGGAAGTAGCACACAGCGTTGTACGAGACCTTCAGTTTCTTGGCAATTTTTCACATGGAATAGCCTTCATGTCTCAGAACAAGAATAGACTGACAAGTTTCAGAAGAAAGTTATATGTTTCTGGTTATTTTGAGCCTGTAATCAAACCCACAAATGCTGATGCTCCAAGATACTAAACTAGTTTAAAGAAGGCCAGTTTTATTGCTTCTTTAATCAGAACAACAGTTTTCAGCAGTGCTAACATAATTGAAAAAGGGTTTTCTAATGATCAATTCAACTTTTAAAATTATAAACTTGGATTAGCTAACAAAACATGCCATTGCAACACAGGAGTGATGGTTGGTGATAATGGGCCTCTGTTTGCATATGTAGATATTCCATTAAAAATCAGCCGTTTGCAGCTACAATAGTCGTTCAAAACATGAACAATGTCTACACTGTATTTCTGATCAATTTGATGTTATTTTAACGGACAAAAAATATGATTTTCTTTAAAAAATAAGGACATTTCTAAGTGACACAAAACTTTTGAACGGTAGTGTATGTTTCACAAATTTACAGTGAGTAGAGCAAAGTAGAGTACAGTCCAATATTACAGAAAAGTATAGTCCAATACATGGACCAGGTCATCTGATGCAGCACTCCATCACTTTCTTTCTTGGTCAAATAGCCATGGGTCATTATCCTCTTGAAAAACAATTGACAGCCTCACTAAGCCCAAACCAGATGGGATGGCGTATCACTGCAGAATGCTGTGGTAGCCATGCTGGTTAAGTGTGCTTTGAATTCTAAATAAATCACAGACAGTGTCATCAGCAAAGCACCCCCCACACCATCACACCTCCTCCTCCATGCTTCACGGTGGGAACAACACATGTGGAGATCATCCGTTCACCTACTCTCTGTCTCAGAAAGACACTGCGGTTGGAACCAAAAATCTCACATTTGCAATCAGACCAAATGACAGATTTTCACCAGTGAAATGTCCATTGCTCGTGTTTCTTGGCCCAAGCAAGTCTCTTCTTATTATTGATGTCCTTTAGTAGTGGTTTCTTTGTAGCAATTCGACCATGAAGGGCTGATTCACACAGTCTCCTCTGAACAGTTGATGTTGAGATGTGTCTGTTACTTGAACTCGGTGATGCATTTATTTTGGCTGCAATTTCTAAGGCTGGTAATTCTAATAAACTTATCCTCTGCAGTAGAGGTAACTCTCGGGCTTTCTTCTGTATACCACCCCTACCTTGTCACAACACAACTGATTGGCTGAAGATGGAAAGAAATTCCACCAATTAACTTTTAACAAGACACACATGTTAATTGAAATGAATTCCAGGTGAATACTTCATGAAGCTGGTTGAGAGAATGCCAAGAGTGTGCAAAGCTGTCGTCAAGGCAAAGGGTGGCTAGTTTGAAAAATCTCAATCATAAAATATATTTTGATTTGCTTAACACTTTTTTGGTTACGACATGATTCCATATGTGTTATTTCATAGTTTATGTCTTATTCTACAGTGTAGAAAATTGTCAAACTAAAGAAAAACCCTTGAATGAGTAGATGTGTCCAAACTTGTGACTGGTACTGTGTGCCAATTTGAAAAATGTTCCAAGTTAGTGATATCTACTCTCCGGGGAAGTGGGTATGTATTTGCGCTTTTTAATTGGTCACGGCACTTGATACCTTGTATTAGAACCAATACTGAATGTCTGCCAATTTACTGCTGGAGAATATGGGAGACCTAATCTCATGTTAGTGTCACGCTTCACATCTTGTTGTTGACAACACATATTACCAAAATACGGTTCATCTTCTGGCCATAATATAAATCTCTCGTCAATACACACAGGAAACAAAAAATATTTGGTTAGGAACGTCTTCCTTTCTTATCATAAAAAAAATAGTAATTTCTTCTTGATCAAAAATGTTGTACCCACATGGTAGTTCCTATGTACATATCCCCTGTATATTTTAAATGTATAGCTGGATTCACAATCATAACCAACTGTCCACTATTTTTTCTAACCTGCAGGTATATTTTATTTTTTCTATGTCAGGATTGTGCCCTGGGATCACATAACTTATAAACGTGTCTCACCCTTAATTTATTTATTTTATCCACTCACTGGCGCTCTCTGCCGGTACTAGCCGGTCTCTTTTCTGCTCTGCTTAGTCGGAGTGTGGGGCTTCCTGAGCCACGTCTAATGCAGCCCCTGTGCACAGTTTAATCTCGGTCTCCCCTGGAGCAATCGGCAAGCAGAGTTAGCCATCCCATCCTCGTCGCCAAATTCTATAGGAAGAGAAACTGCAGATTCTTTCAAACAACAATTTTATAAGATTTGCAAAAATTAAGGAATCAATAACAACCACTCAATCAGTACATCGTTAGGAAAGCCGAACGGACAGAGTTGTCTCCCTCCTCTTATAGAAAAAGTACAACCTATTTTGTTTATGTGGCAGTTTAGGAGATGGGTGGAAACAGGGATGGAACATGTTGTGTACAAGCTGATTTAGCTTGTCTGTTAAGAATAAGATAGCTGACGTTTCCACCATCGTCTGTTCGTTCCTGCATGTTTCCATACATCTACGTTCCTGTAGGTTGTGAAAACACGATGTCATACACTGAGGTCACACCCAAATGGTTCTTATCTGTATACCCAGACTTATGACTAAGTCACATTGGACAAGCCTGTATCAGCAAAAATAACAATGGACTATTCTCTAATTAAAAACAGCACATTAGTTCTAACTAAACAGTATAGTATGTAATTAAAATTACATTTCCACCACAAAGGTCCCCAACAGCACAGTGGCCTCCATCATTCTTAAATGGAAGAAGTTTAAAACCACCCAGACTCTTCCTAGAGCTGGCCACCTGGCCAAACTGAGCAATCGGGGGGAGAAGGGCCTTGGTCAGGGAGATGACCAAGAACCCAATGGTTACTCTGATAGAGTTCCTCTGTGAAGATGGGATAACCTTCCAGAAGGACAACCATCTCTGTAGCTCTCCACCAATCAGGCCTTTATGGTAGAGTGGCCAGACGGAAACTACTCCTCAGTAAAAGGCACATGACAGTCCGTTTGGAGATTGCCAAAAGGCACCTAAAGGACTCAGACCATGAGAAACAAGATTCTCTGATCTGATGAAACCAAGATTGAATTCTCGGCCTGATTGCCAAGAGTCACAATTGGAGGAAACCTGTCACCATCCCTACGGTGAAGCATGGTGGTGGCAGCATCATGCTGTGGGGACGTTTTTCAGTGGCAGGGACTGGGAGACAGGTCATTATCGAGGGAAAGATGAATGGAGAAAAGTACAGAGAGATCCTTGAGGAAAATCTGCTCCAGAGCACCCAGGACCTCTGACTGGGGTGAACGTTCACCTTCCAACAGGACAATGACCCTGAGCAAACAGCAAAGACAATGCAGGAGTGGCTTCAGGATAAGACTCTGAATATCCTTGAGTGGCCCTGCCAGAGCCAAGTCTTGAACCCAATCCAACATTTCCGGAGAGACCTAAAAATATCTGTGCAGCGACACTCCCCATCCAACCTAACAGCGCTTGAGAGGATCTGTAGAGAAGAATGGGAGAAACTCCCCAAATACAGGTGTGCCAAGCTTGTAGCATCAAACCGAAGAAGACTCGGGCTGTAATCACTGCCATAGGTGCTTCAACAAAGTACAGAGTAAAGCATCTGAATACTTATGTAAATGTGATACTTCAGTTTTTTTTTACATTTGCAAACATTTCTAAAAACCTTTTTTTGCTTTGTCATTATGGGGTATTGTGTGTAGATTGATGAGGAAAAATAACAATCCATTTTAGAATAAGGCTTTGATGTAACAAAATGTGGAAAGGGTCAAGGGGTCTGAATACTTTCTGAATGCACTGTATATAGCGTTTTGATTTTTTTTTAAACAATCCAAAAGCCATGAATAAAAAAAAATCTGAGAATAGTAATATTTTACATACACATGAAGGTGCCCATATGCAAACATTTCTGATGAATAGTGTTATAGTGTTTTTTTTTCAAACTCTTAAATTGTAGTTCAGTTTAAATTCTGTAATGCTGTTAGCTATATCAGTGTATGAACCCTCTATGGGTATAAGGGGGCTCCTGAGTGGCACAGCTGTCCAAAGCGCTGCATCTCAGTGCTAGAGGCGTCACTACAGACCCTGGTTCGATTCCAAGCTGTATCACAACTGGCCGGGATTGGGAGTCCCATAGGGCGGAGCACAATTGGCCCAGCTGCATCCGGGTTAGGGTTTGGCTGGGGTAGTTTGTTATTGTATATAATAATTTCTTCTTGATTGACTTGCATAGTTAAATAAAATAAATAAATAAATGGGGGGGAAGAGAATCTGAATTATCACTAATCAATGATTTGGAGGAAACCAAACAACGGTCGTTCTCCCAGTCATCACTTTTTTTCCTTTGGTAGAACTGTCTAGGCCTATACTTAATAAAAAATATGACCCTTGTAGTGTAATGCAATCCTTTCCAATGTTATTCTATTATATTATGTGAGTCTTTGATCATTTTCCAGACAAATTGCTAGCAATCAAGTGCAGAAGATGTCCAGACTGATGCGTAAAGGCTCAACGTTTTCTGTACGCATGAGCGAGGCCACTTTCCATTATAATGTATAATACAAAGGACTCTTTAGGCTACTTTTACGTGGCATCCGACCACAATGTCAGTAGGCATTTGGTTTCTAATGAAGAACATGATCTTCATTCTGAAGGAATTGTAAAGGTATCGTTGTACATAATTAGGCTACTACCGCAACTGTCCAGTGTGATTTTTTGTTGTTGAAGGAATGGCCAAATGTGACCCGAATTTATATTATTTCGTTGTCAGGATTGATTTACACTTCAAAGATATCCATAAAAAATGCGTCTTTGACTACCTCCAGAGGTGGTCAGGAAGATCTAATCACAATCAGTTCACAATGCGTCCTATGATTGTCTACACCTATGGACAAATGTGGGCACAATCAGAATGTGAACAAAATCAGGACACATGCTAAAACCAGGTATAAACAGGGATAGAGTGAAGAGCACGGAGGTGTTTGGTCGCATCCTGCGTTAGATCAGAGGGACGGTAGCGTGCAGGGTTGGTGTCAATTTCAATTAAATTCCAGTCAATTCAGGAAGAACCCTGAAATGTCAATTCCAATTCCCTCCAAGGTTTTTCAATAATGAAAATGGGGAATTGTGTTGACTTTCTGAATTGACTGGAATTGACATGGAATTGACCACAAACCTGGTACTGTGTTTTATGTGGAGCATCAATGCAAGATGGTGAGAATGCAGCCGGCCAGTATTTTTCTTCTCAGCTCCTGGTTTTCCCAGTCTCGCCCCCCTGGTTTTGGCCCTTGCCTGTCCTGACTCTGAGACCGCCTGCCTGACCACTCTGCCTGCCACTGACCCTGAGCCTACCTGCCATCCGGTACCGTTGCTCCAACTCTGGTTAACTGACCCATGCCTGCCTTGACCTGTCTATTGCCTGCCACTGTTGGATTATTAAACAATTGTTAATTCGACATTGTCTGCATGTGGGTCTCACCTTCATACCTGATACTTGGACTCAGTGTTTGATTATTCAGGGTTCAGCTAGGGCCACTTTACACATTGGCAGCAACCCAGCATGTTTTGGTCTATATTTAAATTGCAACCATTTCAACAAGCAGCCACCGCTCCACGTTTTCTGGTCGAATGTAAATTTGGTTAGCAGTCCTTTTATGCCCTCGCCTTGGAGGGTGGTCCATCACGTTGTCACAATGTCTGTGCTCACATGTGTGTGGTAACTGACTTGGCAAAAGTCTATGTGAAAAACAATTATCTCATTTAGAAGGTGAAAATCACATTTCATCTTTTTACAAATAGCTTCATATTTAATCATATAAGTTCCACAACATTGAGATGTAAATCTGATAACTGGTATGTATACATTTGTAGAGTTACAGTTATTTAATTATACCATCCTTAATGATATCACAACACAACTGATTTGTCATGATTATTGTTTGGAACCCCACCAACCATTTCCCACATTATTTATGTTGGAGATATTGTTTCAATGTCCAATCTTTTGATGTTAAAGCACTGAAAAGTCTCTCTTTGTTGTAACACTCAGACATTCAATTCTCCATACTGCCGGGCCAGAGAAAGTTTACAACCGGTCCTTAAAGTCATCAAACCGGCCCACTTCCCTCCTTCCTCTCTTGTGGGAGTGAAGGGGTGCTCTCTTTGATCCTCACCCAGGAGGGAAAGCAATGACACTTGCTTGCATGTGTATGTGTGCCCTCTCATGTGCATACTGTATGTGTGCTTGTCTTTGTATGCCTGTTGTGGTTGTACTGTATGTTATCTGCATGCCTAAACTCACACAACAGGCCGTGCCATGTGGCCACATCCCCCCTCAGTTCACATTAGGTGAATGAATCATCCCTTTCCATATACTGTAGAAGATCCATATATTTATTCACATCATACTGCTAGAGTGGTGGTGTCCAGAATGGAGCCAGAATGGAGCTATATCCCCTTGGCTGTATGATGCATTCAAACTTTCACAGTTCACATATTCCCTGCAGCAGCCCAGCAAATCCTGTTTTTCCAGAGCAAGTGTTCAATGCCGGAACATGTCGGCTGTCAAATGGACATGGGCCTGTAAATAAAACTTGGATCCCACGGATCGCCTGGCCACCCGGCCAAATGGAGGTTGTTGTTGGTCTAAGGCTGGCTGACTGACTGAACAGGGAGATACGGCCAAGTGAGAGATTAACTGTAATGAATGTGGAGCACACAATGCCAACTACCAAACGTACCTTAGGGATGTATGGAATATGTGGAGCATGTCTAGGAACAGCTTGAGACATAAAGGAGGAGAAAGATATATTATGTAAACAGGTTGTTATGGGTGAATGTGAGATGAACGTTGAAGAGATTACTGTATTGTACATGTGCTCAGGTGTAAGGGAAAATGCCTGAACAAATTGGCTAAGAGCCCCTTCAAAGAAAAAAATGTGTGTTTCTCTCTCGTGTTTGTCTTGTCTAATATGTCAATTTGTTTTTATTGTTCCAAGCCAGAAGTCTCCGTCTGTAGCATTGTCTGGACTAGACAAGCCTTGTCGTTGTCAGTAATTACATGAACAAACCAGAACATCTCCTAGACTCCTACTGTGTTAAACTCCGCAAACAGAGCACATACTGTATAACACATGACAGCAGTACTCATGACAGGCTGGAACTGATAGCATTATGGAACACAGGCCATGTTGACAGATATTGTACATAGCACATCTACATGTAGCAGGAAAATTCTCAAGTTGTCATTTTGATGAGGTTTGTCTGTGTGCAGAAGAATCTACTACAACCATTGAGTGTCATTCTCTCTCTCTCTCTCTCTCTCTCTCTCTCTCTCTCTCTCTCTCTCTCTCTCTCTCTCCCTTGTTTTTTTGGTATTGCTCCCTTTTTCTCCATCTTGCTCTCTCTTCCTCACCCCCTTCACTGCTCTTGCTTTCATCCTCTCTCTCCTTCCTTCGCACTCCTTCTCGCTCTCTCTCTCTGTTTTGCTCTCTTTTCCCCTTGTTTTTTCTCTTTTTTATTACCTCTCTTTTCTCCCTGTCTGATGCTCTTGCTTTCTCACTCTCCCTCCTCTCTCTTTCACTCTCTCTCTCTCTCTCTCTCCCTTACCTTGCTCTCTCTCACATTCTCTATGTCCATGCTCCCTTGTTTTCTCTACATTACTCTCTAACCTCCCTAACCCACTCTCTCTCTCCCTCCTTCATCCCTCTTCCTTTCCATTTATCTCTGTCTTCACTCAGAATGATGCAGCCACCTGCTGTATAGTTTGGTCCCACTCATCACAGTGACAGCCTGAACCAACTGACAAGATAAAACAAATTCCACCGCATCAACTCAGTTGGTTACTGTCCTTGAATATCTTTTTGGCCTTCCTGTGACATCGGATGCTGTAGGTGTCATGGAGGGCAGGTAGTTGCCCCCGATGATGCATTGTGCACCAGCCTCTGGAGAGCCTTGATTGGTTGAGAGTGGTGCAGTTGCCGTACCAGTTGCCGTTCTCCACTGCTGTCCCTTCGAGGTGGATAGTGGGGTGCTCCCTCTGCTGTTTCCCAAAGTCCACAATCATCTCCTTTGTTTTGTTGACGTTGAGTGAGAGGTTGTTTTCCTGACACCACACTCTGAGTGCCCTCACCTCCTCCCTGTAGGTTGTCTCGTCGTTGTTGGTGATCAAGCCCACTACTGCTGTGTCGTCTGAAAACTTGATGATTGAGTTGCAGGCGTGCATGGCCCTCCAGTCGTGGGTGAACAGGGAGTACAGGAGAGGGCTGAGCGCACACCCTTGTGGGGCCCCAGTGTTGAGGGTCAGTGAAATGGAGATGTTGTTTCCTACCTTCACCACCTGGGGCGGCCCGTCAGAAAGTCCAGGACCCAGTTCCGGGGGGGGGGGGGCGTTGAGACCTGAGTTGAATGCTGAGCTGTAGTCAATGAACATCATTCTTACACAACCTATTCACCCTGCTACCATCCAGAAGGCGAGGTCAGTACAGGTGCATCAAAGCTGGGACCGAGAGACTGAAAAACAGCTTCTATCTCAAGGCCATCAGGCTGTTCACCAGCCATCACTAACACAGAAAGGTTGCTGCCTACATACAGAGTTGAAATCATTGGCCACTTTAATAAATGGATCACTAGTCACTTTAATAATGACACTTTAATAATGTTTACATATCTTGCATTACTCTTCTCACATGTATAGACTGTATACCATATATTGCATATTGCCTATGCCGCCCTGTCATTGCTCATCCATATATGTATATATATATATTCGTATTCCATTCCTTTACTTAGATCTGTGTATTAGGTAGTTTTGTGGAATTGTTTGATTCAATCTGAGATATTGCTGAAATGTCGGAACTAGAAGCACAAGCATTTCGCTACACTCACAATAACATCTGCTCACCATGTGTATGTGACCAATAAAATTTGATTTGATTTACAGTGAATTCCGAAAGTAATTAGACCCCTTGACTTTTTCCACATTTTGTTACTTTACAGGCTTATTCTAAAATGGATTTTTAAAAATCCTCATCAATCTACACACAATACCCCATAATGACAAAGCAAAATCAGGTTTTGAATTTTTTGCAAATTTATTTAAAACAAATAACAGAATAATATCTTATTTACATAAGTATTCAGACCCTTTGCTATGAGACTCGAAATTGAGCTCAGGTGCATCCTGTTTCCATTGATCATCCTTGAGATGTTTCTACACCTAGATTGGAGTCCAACTGTGGTAAATTCAAGTGATAGGACATAATTTGGAAAGGCACAATTTAATTAATTTTAGAATAATGCTGTAACGGAAGAAAATGTGGAAAAAGTCAAGGGGTCTGATTACTTTCGGAATTCACTGTAAATATCATACCCCCCCCAAAAAAATGCTAACCTCCCCTGTTGTTGTACTGGTGAGAGGTTAGCATGTCTTGGAGTTATATTTGTGCGTCTGTAACTTTCTCCCTCATAATTATTGAAGATTAATTCAGGACTATCCATAATTTTGGCGCTCAGTGTATCAATATGGGCTATTTTTGACCCTTTGCAGGGTAGCTTACTGATACACATTTTATGATGGGAAAAAAACAAAGCATGAAAATAATTTTGCTCGGATAATAGTCTCAATCAATCAGGCACTTGTGAGTAGGGAGTCATATTTTCTCGAAAATATACCAAGTTTCATTACCGTGATTAATTCATATTTATCCCGAGAGTCCCGGGAAATACCACAAAAATCGGAAGTACCAATTCAAGGTGTTTAAAACCAAGATATAGTCACTATGCCCGGGTTCTACCAAAATAAGATTGTCACTGCGCCACATTGCTAGCTTGACTGCACCACTATGTCAAGATTTCACAGCAAGTGAAACTGATATTTATAGAGTAACTTCTATCGGCAATTACATTGTTGTGAATTGAGACAGGCTGTTCATAAATTCCAATCATGTACCTCAATTCATTCAGTGCATTTTAGGAGTATGCCTAGGCTATCTCGACACAGCTCATGCTTAGGAGTGAACCACGAGCAGGCAATAGACTTGTCAAATCATACACTTTGTAACGGCAGTCAAACAAAAGTCAAATGAACAAAGTTGCTAAGCTTGCTAGATAACCTCCAACGAATGACAGAATATCTCCTATATGGCAAAATGTAGTTGATGATTATACACATACAGTGGCAAGAGAAAGTATGTGAACCCTTTTGGAATTATGGATTTATGCATAAATGGGTCATAAAATTGTATCTGAGTCACAACAGAAAAACACAGTCTGCTTAAACTGCTAACAAACAAATTATTGTATTGTTCTTGTCTGTATTGAATACATAATTTAAACATTCACAGTGTAGGTTGGAAAAAGTATGTGAACCCCCTAGGCTAATGACTTCTCCAAAAGCTAATTGGAGTCAGGAGTCAGCTAACCTGGAGTACAATCCTTGAGACGAGATTGGAGATGTTAGTTAGAGCTGTCCTGCCCCATAACAAAACTCAAAATTTGAGTTTCTATTCACAAGAAGCTTTTTCTGATCTGAACCATGACTCAAACAAAACAGATCTCAGAAGACCCAAGATTAAGAATGGTTGACTTGCATAAAGCTTACAAAAGTATCTCTAAAAGCCTTGTTCACGTTCATCATTCCACAGTAAGACAAATTGTCTGTAAATGGAGAAAGTTCAGCACTGTTGCTCCTCTCCCAAGGAGTGGCTGTCCTGCAAAGATGTCTGCAAGATCACAGCGCTCAATGAGCTCAATGAGGTTAAGAAAAATCGTTGTTGATGAGTCTACGATATGTAAAACACTAAAAAATAGCTTGCTATCATCGCCTGAAAAAAATGTATTCTCCAGTTTATCAAGACATTTTGCAGGAGAGCGTAAAGCTATCTGTGCGCCAATTGAAGATCAACAGAAGTTGGGTGATGCTAAAGGACAACAACCCAAAACACAGAAGTGAATCAACACCAGAATGGCTTCAAAAAAAAGAAAATACACCTTCTGGAATGGCCCAGTCAGAGTCCTGACCTCAACCCGATTGAGATACAGTGGCATGACCTCAAGAGAGCGGTTCACACCGGATACCCCAAGAATATTGCTGAACTGAAACAGTTTTGTAAAGAGGAATGGTCCAAAATTCCTCCAAACCGTTGTGCAGGTCTGAACCACAACTACAGAAAACATTTGGTTGAGGTTATTGTTGCCAAAGTAATGTCAACCAGTTATTAAAACAAAGGGTTCACATACTTTCCCCACCCTGTTTACACGGTGTTCAATAAAGACATGAAAACTAATAATTGTTTGTGTGTTATTAGTTGAAGCAGACTGTGTTCATCTATTGTTGTGACTTAGAAGAAGATAAGATAAAAAATTTGACCAATTTATGAAGAATTCCAGGTATTTCCAAAGGGTTCACATATTTTTTCTTGACACTGAAGCAGATCAGCTCTTGAATAACGGGAAGATGGAGAAGACATTGTTTTTGATAAAAATATCTACTATATCTACTCTCATACCTTTTGTTGATCACACATTCTCTACCGAAGCTCTGATATGTGCAGCAATACGAGACAGCACAGAGAAGCGGGGGAAATGTTATAGCAGTGTTTTGACATGCACAGGCAAGACATGCTTTGATATTGCATCCATTGCATGAATTTTCATTTGAGACATGATTTAGGGTTTCAGTGGGATTGGGACTATAGGGCAATAGCCTAGGCTCTATTTGAATGGTCCCACAAACCGGGGACTCAGCTTTCAGCATGTCAGGTGAAGCGGGATGTTCCTGGTGGAGAGCCAGAAACGTTCACCAGGATGGAACACAGGAGCCTCACTGCGGTGGCGATCCGCCTGCTCCTTCTGGCAGCGGATGACGCATTGGAACCTCACGTGGGCAGTGTTCCAAACCTCCCCACGTCAGAACCACTCATCTACTGCAGGAGCTTCGTTCAGGCTCGGGGTCCATGGGGCCAGGGCCGGCTGGTACCTCAGGACACACTGGAAGGGAGACAGCCCAGTGGAGGAGTGATGAAGTGAGTTCTGGGCTTACTCCACCCAGGGGAAGGAACTGGGCCCTCTCCCCCTGGTGGTCCTGACAGTGACTCCTCAGGAACCTCCCCAGCTTCTGGTTGGTCCTCTCCACATGCCTGTTGGACTGAGGCCGGTACCTGGATGAAAGTCTGACCGTGACCCCCCCAGCTTCCCCATGAAGGCTTTCCATACTGTGTGAATTGTGAATTGGGGACCACGGTCGGAGAGGATGTCCCCCGGAAGAATATAGTGCCGGAAGACTTGCTGGAATAATGCCTCAGCGACCTGGAGAGTGGTAGAGAGACAAGAGAGAGGGATAAAATGGCCACATTTTGAGAATCTGTCCACAACAACCAAAACAGTGGTGAAACCATCAGACAGATGAAGATCAGTAACACAATCTATGGACAGATGGGACCAAGGCCGCTGAGGCATGGGGAGGGGAAGGAGTTTCCCTCCTGGGTTGTGCCGTAGAGACTTGGTTTGAGCATGCAGGAGTTGACATAGCAAGGTGACGTCCGGCACCAAGGTGGACTACTAGTAATTAACGGAGAGGTTTTTAGTGCTGTGAGTGATACCTGGGTGTCCAGCTGCAAGGGATGTGTGCTACCATGTCCATAGCCAAGCCCTTACCTCTGTGGGAGCGTAGGTGCAGGTAGCAGGCACGGGTTCCCTCTCCAGAGCCTGGCGTATGTCCACATCTATGTACCAAAGCACAGGGGAAACGATTCGGGTGGGCGTTATGATGGGCGCACTCAGGACCGGAACCTCTCCCAAATCTTGGAGACGGGACAGGCTTGGATGTTCTTTGAACCTGGGTGGTATGACATAGTGAAGTTGAATCGGGTAAAGAAAAGGGCCCATCTTGCTTAGTGCAGGTTCAGCCGACTCGGTGTCCATATGTACTCCAGGTTACGATGGTCGGTGAGGATGAGAAATGGATCTGTGGCACCTTCCAGCCAATATTTCCACTCCTCGAATGCCAACTTCACTGCCAGGAGCTCCCGATCACCGATGTCATAGTTCCTTTCTGCAGGAGACGTATTCTTTGAGTAGTATGCACATGACACAATTTGTGGATTACCTTGACGTTGTGACATGACAGCCCCTACACCCACTTCTGAGGCGTCCACCTCCACCACGAAGAGCAGTGCAGGATCTGGGTGTTTCAGCAACGGAACGGAGGTGAAACACCCCTTCAGTAGGCACAAGGCCACATCGGCTGCAGAATTCCACACCAACTTATGGGGACCACCTTTGAGAAGAGAGGTGAGAGGAGAGGCGATGGAATTGAATTTCCTAATGAAGCGGCGGTAGAATTTGAGGAACCCCAAAAACCGTTGTAGTCCCTTTATGGTGGATGGAACTGGCTGCATCTACCTTCCTCTCCTCCATAACCACTCCCTGCGGGCTGATCCGACATCCCAAGAAGGAGACCGTGGCCTGTTGGAACTGCTTTGATGTACAGATGGTTCTCAAGGAGGCATTCCAGGATTACTCGTACGTTGCCAATGTGCTCCTCCAAGGTGGCCGAGTAGATCAGGATGTTGTCGATATACACAACCACCTGACGCCCAAGCATGTCCAGAAACACCTCGTTCACGAATGCCTGGAATAAGGACGGAGCATTGGCTAATCCATAAGGCATTACCAAGTACTCGTAGTGCCCAGACATTGTGCTGATGGCCGTCTTCCACTCATTCCCCTCCCGGATGTGGATCAAATTGTAGGCACTCCACAGGTCCAGCTTGGTAAAAAAACATTACCCCTGGATGTACTCCTCCATAGCCTTGGTTTCAGCCACTGACGGGTATATGCGACTGCGCGGAGGCTCAGAGTCTGTTAGCAGTCCCAAGGGCGATGAGGAGGGAGACAGGTGGCACGGGTCTTGGAGAAAACCCAAGGGTAAGGGAAAGCAGGTCTTCCGACATCCAGGTGCCCAAGCCGTGATCTCCATCCTCGGCCAGGAGATGGTGGGGTTGTGGGGTGCAGGGGTACCACTGCGATGGCGAGTGGTGCTGTGATGTGTGACTGTCTCATATCCCAATGGTTGTTTATCCAGCTATTGAACAGGAAACGTAGAAGAGAACATGTATGATGTTATGTTCAGGGAGGAGGCAGGGGCCTGGTCAATTAAATTCCCTGTCGCACCGGAGTCCACTTGAGCTGTAGAAACAACACTTGAGGGCCAGCCATTTAGTGAAATTGGTACTAAAAAGGGTTTGGTGGAGAGTGAAGATGATAGAATACTCACATCTACCCAAGTAGACGGATGATCACGGGGCCGTCCCTCTGCTCTAGTGGCTCCCGGGTTGGGAGGTAGCAGACACCGTTAAAGCTGGTGTCCCTCTTGACCACAATAAGGACAGAGCCCCAGATGTCTACAAAAGTGTTGGCGTGTGGCCCCTACCTCCATGGTTTCAGACGGACTCAGATTGGTCAACGAACGAGGGAGAGAGGCGATGGGAGTGCCGATGCTCCCCAAGGAGGTAATGCAGACAGATGGCCATCACGATGAGTGCGTTCAATTAGAGGGTGTAGTCTCGACATGCCAACTTCGCCTGGACCTCCTCGCACAATCCTCTTCTGAATAAGGTGCGGTGCACCTGCACCTTCCATCCTCTGCATGCTGCCACTGTACTTAAGGTGACGGCCTACGGTTTTCTAGAAACTTGGCTTTTTGTCAGGTTCAGGCTCATTTAATTTCTGTGATGTTGGACCAGACCAGGGCTTGGGTTTCAGCTAACCGGGCTTGGGTCGGACCGGATAAAATGGTCAATTCTGATGAGAACTCTAAACTGCATTCAAGTCTCTTGTGTTGTCCTGCATTGTCAATTATGCTTGTTCTTTGAATTTATGGCGACTTATGTGTGAAGGAAATATGCTAGGCTAAAGGCTTCCATGTCACAACCTGTTTGGATAATGTGTAAAAAAATAAAAAAATTGCCAATCTGCTGCTGCGCATTTTGTGTATTTTGTGGAATTGCATAGTGTGACATTGGGGGAAGATGTCAATTCCAGTGTCTTGTTATAAAAAAAATTATGGAAATGTGAAGAATGGTCCCGGGACAGTGTTAATCCCTACTCGTGAGTGTCAGTTAGTGTATACTGTATGTGTGTGTGATGTGGGGCTGCATACACACACACACACACACACACACACACACACACACACACACACACACACACACACACACACACTAATGTGGGCACACATTATGTAGGTGGGTACCCCCCCCTCCGAAACACACACACACAAGCACAAACAGAGCCCTCAGCCTTAGTCTGAAGTTCATCCTGAATTCAAAAACATTGTGTTACCAGCAGCTCACCTCCAGCTCCCTTCCCTGTGTTGCATGGATGGAGCTGTGAACATTGCATAGAAAATGGAGGCAATATCCCTAAGCCTAGTATGTCTTGCTGTGCCCTGAATGTATTGTCCTGTAACTGGGAAAAGGGCTCCCGAGTGGCGCAGTGGTCTAAGGCCCTGCATCTCAGTGCTAGAGGTTTCACTACAGTCCCTGGTGCGATTCCAGGTTCATTACTGGCTGTGATTCCTAGCCACCGTGCTTCTACACCTGCATTGCTTGCTGTTTGGAGTTTTAGGCTGGGTTTCTGTACAGCACTTTGAGATATCAGCTGATGTATGAAGGGCTATATAAATACATTTGATTTGATTTGATTTGGAGTCCCATAGGGCGGAGCACAATTAGCCCAATCTCATTAGGGTTTGGCCAGGGTAGGCCTTCATTGCAAAAAGAAATGTTTTATTAATTGACTTGCCTAGTTAAATAAAGGTTAAATAAAAGAAACAGAGATAATCATACCCCGCATAGCGGTGCATATGAAAATATATATTGTTTATTAATGAGAGAGTAGCATCCCCACAAGAAGGGGTGCTTCAGATATACAGAGCAGAAAGGGAGACTGGATGGTGTATCAACTGTTGTGTGTGTGTGTTTGTGTGTATGTGCATGTGCCTTGAGCCCACCCTGTGAGCCAAATGTGATTCCCAATAAGATGCCTCATCTTTAGTCTTCATAACTAACACTCTCTGTATGCCTCTCTGAGGTGAAAGAAGAAGAGGGAGGGAGGGAGAGGGATGGAGAGAGAGAGAATGAGGGAGGGATAGAGAGGAGGGAGGGACGAGGGAAGAAGGGAAAAAGGGGTGGGAAAAGTGAGAAATGGCTTAGTCCTGCTCATCAATATACACTATGAGATGGATTCAATCAAATAGTTTCTCAAAGTCTACAGTACAGGATGTGCACAGAGAGCAGCTTTGACTTATGATGGTATCCATAGATGGTATAACCTAATTGAGAAGACTGAACTAGCTACCTTAGGGATAGGCGTCCTGTCAACAGGACAGTTGTAATTCATGCAGTGCCTTGTCGCAGATTTTAGAGAAACAACAAATGTCAGTACATATAAGAGTCTTATATGGGCTGAAAGCTTACATTGTTTGTTAACTGGACAGTGCAGTTACATTTACAGTAGCTATTACTGCGAAAAAAAATGGTATGCTAACACTTTTTTCACCGTGATAGGTTTGATAAATTCACCTCTGAAGGTGAAATGTGTACTTACATGCTGAAATCCTGCTCTGATTTATCATCCAAAGGGTCCCAGAAATAACATGAAGTGTTGTTTTGTTATATAAAATCCTTTTTCATATCCTGAAAAGGTCCATATAGCATGCAAGATCAATTTTGTATTTCCACTTGTTAAATTTGCAAAGAAAGGAATCTGTGAAAATCAGAGATTCTAGAACGTAACCAGACTTCACTATATCATTAGGGGTGTAGTATATCCTATAGGACACCAAATATGGTCAGAGAGCGATGCCTTCATGGCACGCTGATGACGCGGGCGGTCTTCACTAGAACGACTTACTTTGTCAAAAAAGCATCAATCGGGGACAAACAAAGCTAGCTAGATAGCCAATGAGCTGTGCTTTATGGGAGTATCCGTAAAATGTAGCTACTAACCTTGTATAACAGCATGCCTTTTCCTTTTGGACAGAAATTATAGTTCAGAGATATGTGTTATGAAGTTATGAAAACTGTTTTTTTTTGCAAATGTTTAATTCATAATATGGCTACTAATACTGGAAAAGCTCAATCAAAATCCAAGTATACAGATTTGACAATATTCTTGTAGAAAAATGTAATATGAATGCAAATGTCTCCTTCACGATTTGCCCAAATTTACCTGGGTGACTTCACACTAAATGTCATGTAGTTCCCTCATATTTCAAGTTATCTGTCTGAAACTTTTCACATACACTGCTGCCATCTTGAATCACAACCAGAGTGATTTCTAGAACTGGGACATTTCTGTTGCATTTCAAAGATGTTGGTAGAAAAAAAACTGTATTTTTTTTCTTTGTATTTTCTTCTACCAGAACTATTGTGTTATATTCTCCTACATTCAAATCACACTTACACAAACAAAGTGTTTCCTTTCAAAATGGTACCAATAATATGCATATCCTTGCTTCAGGGCCTGAGCTCCAGGCAGTTAGATTTGGGTATGTGTTTTTAGGAGAAAATTGAAAAAAAGGGGGCTGCCCTTAAGAAGTTTTAATTGGTCATATTTGCTTATTCACAGGGAGTAATAATCAGACTGCTGAACTATTGAACTGACTCTACACACACACACCTGATTCTTATTTACTGTTGCTAATACTGTACAATTTAAACACTTGCCCCCCAATCAAATTTGTCACATGCGCCAAATACCATGAAATGCTTACAAGCCCGTAACCAACAATGCAGTTCATAAAATATTTACCAAAAATGTTTACAAAAAAAAATTAACACAATAAAATGACATAACAATAACGAGTCTATAAACAAGGGGTACCGGTACCGAGTCAATGTGTGATGGTACAGATTAGTCGAGGTAGTTTGTACATGTAGGTTGGGGTAAAGTGACTATGCATAGATAATAAACAGCGAGTAACAGCAGTGTAAAAACAAAGGGGGGGACATTATGTTAATAATATAAGATATCTTCTTCAGGCTAGGGTCGTTTTTTCTCAATTTCCGCCTGACTGACGTGCCCAAAGTCAACTGAAGCCAGGATATATATATAATTGGTACCATTGGAAAGAAAACACTTTGAAGTTTGTAGAAATGTTAAAATAGTGTAGGAGAAAATCCAAAGAATGACCAACCAGAATTTTTTTTGTTGAAAGCCTATGATCTTACAATGGAAATTTTGGTAAAAATGTTTATCTAGCTCCCAGTATGCAATTCCTATGGCTTCCACAGGGTGACAGCATTCTATGTTTAAGGTTTCAGCCTTGTTTCTTCCAAACCGAGTAAGAATAATGAGTTTAGTACTGGAACACACCATTGGAAATTCGTGTATGCGCACGCAATGAAGACAAGACGTACCTACTAATATCGGTTTCCTATTGAATATATTTCGTTCCATATGAAATATTATAGTTTGATTACATTTTAGGGTATCTGAGAAGTCAATAGAACATATTTTGACTTGTTTAACATAGTTAAGTGGCACATTTTTGGATCCCTTTCTCTGCATGCTGAACGAGTGGATTACTCAAATCGATGGCGCCAACTAAACTGACATTTTGGGATATAAAGAAGGACTTTATCTAACAAACCGACACTACATGTTATAGCTGGGATGACAAATCAGAGGAACATTTTCAAAAAGTAAGTGAATATTTAATCGCTATTTGTGAATTTATGAAAAATATTTTGATGTTTGGCGCCGTCCTCAAACAATCGCATGGAATGCTTTCGCTGTAATGGCTCCTGTGAATCGGACAGTGCAGTTAGATTAACAAGAATTTAAGCTTTCAACCGATATTAGACACTTGTATGTACGTACAAGTTTAATATCCATAATTCGAATGATTATTTACTTGAATTACGTGCCCTCCAGTTTCACCGGAAGTTGTCCCACGAGCGGGACGCCTAGCCCTAGTCTAGGTGATCATTTGGTTGGGGATAGAAGCACCAGATCATCATCAAACAATAGACATTTGACTTCAGATTCTAGTAGAGTGCTGCAGACTGTTCTAGTGCCCTCGCCAATTTGTTGATATATATGTTGAAGACAGTGACCCTGAGGAAAGAAATGTGTGTGTCTTTTGCCAATTTTGTGTATTTTAGAATCCCCTTTCCCCGATAGAGTATATGTGTAAATATTGTATTATAAATTATGCCTTCCTTTATTGTACAGAGTTGCAAAGAAAAATCCATATCTTAGACTGGCCAATAAAAATAAACGATTCTACTGCGCCTCCCGGGTGGTGCAGTGGTCTAAGGCACTGCATCGCAGTGCTAGCTGTGCCACCAGAGATTCTGGTTTCGAGCACAGGCTCTGTCGCAGCCGCCCGCAACCGGGAGGTCCATGGGGCGACGCACAATTGGCCCAGCATTGTCTGGGTTAGGGAGGGTTTTGCCGGCAGGGATATCCTTCTATCACCGCGCACTAGCGACTCCTATGGCAGGCCGGGTGCAGTGCACGCTGACCAGGTCGCCAGGTGTACGGTGTTTCCTCCGACACATTGGTGCGGCTGGCTTCCGGGTTGGATGTGTGTTGTGTCAAGAAGCAGTGTGGCTAGGTTGAGTTGTGTTTCGGAGGATGCATGGCTCTTGACCTTCGCATCTCCTGAGTCCGTATGGGAGTTGCAGCGATGAGACAAGACTGTAACTACTACCAATTGGATACCATGAAATTGGGGAGAAAAAAAATTGGTAAAAAGATGGGCAAAAGAACAGTCACTGGACAGTGGAACTCCTCCCGGAGTTGCCTCTTCACTGTTGACATTGAGTGTTTTGCGGGTACTATTTAATGAAGCTGCCAGTTGAGGATTTGTGAGGCGTTTGTTTCTCAAACTAGACACTCTAATGTACTTGTTCTCTTGCTCAGTTGTGCAGGGCCTCCCACTCCTCTTTCTATTCTGGTTAGAGCCAGTTTGCGCTGTTCTGTGAAGGGAGTAGCACACAGCGTTGTACAAAATCTTTCAGTTTCTTGGCAATTTCTCGCATGGAATAGCCTTCATTTCTCAGAACAAGAATAGACTGACTAATTTCAGAAGAAAGTTCTTTGTTTCTAGCCATTTTGAGTGTGTAATCGAACCCACAAATGCTGATGCTCCAGATACTCAACTAGTCTAAAGAAGGCCAGTTATATTGCTTCTTTATTTACGATCTAAAGCAGCAGGTTTATGTAGGCTAACAATGCTATTCTTTACATGCTATACCTTTATCTGCTGTAATGTTATTTTCTAGGAAATACATCAGTGAACATAGCTTTTTCTAGGAATTCATCTGAAGTACTGTGTGTTGTTGGTATGTTGTGTGCTTGGAACACATGATTATACATTTAGAGAGGACATCTCTAGTGTAGTGTGCTCCCTACAAAGCAAAGAGAAATGGCAAGAGGGTGAGAGAGTGAGAGTGAGAGTGAGAGTGAGAGAGTGAGAGTGAGAGAGAGAGAGAGATCCCACTGTCATAACACCAGGCCAGGCCCTGGAATATCTCAAAAGATTGGGAAGAGTTCAGCAGTGCATCAGCCCATTTAGATAGGTGACAGCGTGGGGAACGATTTAATAACACTCTACAGATGCACGAAAAGGGATGCTTTTAACGGCCTGAAGATAGCAATCCTCTACTCTAGCCATATACAAGACTCGCTGGGGCTGAACCATTCATTTAAAAATTCATTTCTGTGTGCTTGCAGCGGCGGGCCGAATGGTGTGGAGCATGTATTAAGATGTCTCCAGTCTCTTAGCTCTCCCGGATATGGCTTGTCGCCCTTCCTGATGCGGCTTGGCTCGCTGTATGGGTGATATTCATCTTTGAGTGCTCATCTGGCTAAACAGCAGAAGCAGAGGAATGAGGCTCCACACTGTTCTCAAGGCCAGTTAGGATTGGAGTGCCTGGATAAAATACATGGCAGTGTTGTTATCCTTCTAGCTTAACCCAGCACTATCATAAAAAGAGTATCGCATGTATATCAGACAGCTGGCTACAGTATGCAAGAGGACAGTTATATAAAGTATAAATCAAGGTTGTAATTCAAGATGGCAGCAGTTATATAAAGTACCCACACATGTATGAAGTATGACAGTGCTAGTATGACATAGTACCTACACATGTATGAAGTATGACATAGTCACTCTGTGGGTAATGACAGCAGTGTCTTGGTCTGTAGACCAACGGTGTCAAACTCATTCCAAGAGGGCCGAGTGTCTGCGGGTTTTCGTTTTTTCCCCTCAATTAAGTCCTGACAACCAGGTAAGGAGTGTTCCTTACTAATTAGTGACCTTAATTCATCAATCAAGGACAAGGGAAGAGCGAAAACCTGCGGAGTTTGACACGTGCTGTAGACTTTGGTTATTTTAGCATTAAGGCTTTGAAATGCAAAAAGCCTGTTAGCAAATTAGAACATGGAAAACATAAGATAGCAACACATTTACAAACTACCACAAACTGTTACTTTTCACCTACAGTTCTTGGCTGTACTCTTGTGGTGAGCTATGGGCTGTGGTGTTAAGGCTATGAAATGTTTAAGGCCTGGTAAGCCACTTTAAACATGGACAACTTTTAAATCCCCCTCCTCTACAAGAGGGAGGGGGGACCTCAGAAGCTGTGGACAGTCTAACAAGCTAATTATGGGTGCCATTTGTGGTGTGTGTAATTACCTCCCTGTCAAAACCCCTCTTTTTTCCTACCCCATTTTCTCTTTTATTATTATTTGATTTCCCTCCACGTGAGGCTGATATGGCCTTATAAAAGATTAAGGCCAAAATAATTCCCCGGTCTACTGACTTTCCAAATTGGTCGTGTCAGAGTGCTCAGAGACTGCGGACTCAGCATGGACAGAGAGGGATGGTGCACGGCAACCCAGCCAGGACAATTATGAACGCCCTTTGCCTCGCCCCAAATCACAAACGGGTGTGATAGACTCATTTAAACATACCTTACATTGGCTCAGGTGACTCCAGGTCTTTGGAAGATTAAGTAAAAGTATGACTAATGAAGCTATTTTTTCCTGAGCTTTCATTGTATAGAGTTCCGTTTTTACTTTTCATGGCGTTTAATATGGTGCTGTCAGGTTTTCTGAGTGAGTAGGGAAATTATCGTGGAGGCGGACAGCGAGCGGCTGGCTCAGTGGCATATTTGTCTGTCAGCTTTAAGAAAAGCTCACAGGAAGTCATTTAATATCCCCTGGCATTCCTCATAATGCTGTCTGTGACATCTACACTGTAGTTACAGTGCCTTCAGAAAGAAATCAGATCCCTTGACTTTTCCACATTTTGTTACTTTACAGCCTTATTCTAAAATGTATTAAATTAACAAAAATCCTCAGCAGTCTAGACACAACCCCATAATGACAAATTGAAAACAGGAGTTTAGAAATGTTCGCAAAAAAATAAATACCTTATTTACATAAATATTCAGACCCTTTGCTATGGGACTCGAAATTGAGCTCAGGGGCATCCTGTTTCCATTGATTATCCATGAGATGTTTCTACAACTTGATTGGAGAACCACCTGTGCTAACTCAAGGATAGGCGTCCCGCTAGCGGGACTACTTCCGGTTTAACTGGAGGGCGCGCAATTCAAATAAATAATGATAAAAATTATAGATATTAAACATTTTGGAACATACAAGTGTCATATATCGGTTAAAACACCTCTTATGGATCCCTTAAATGGATAGGCAAGACGCTAACGTCTCAACTGGCCAATTGCTGGGGGAAATGCAGAGCGCCAGATTCAAATAAAACGATATAAAATTCAAACTTTCATTAAATCACACATGTAAGAAACTCAATTAAAGCTACACTCGTTGTGAATCCAGCCAACATGTCAGATTTTTAAAATGCTTTTCGGCAAATGCATAAGAAGCTATTATCTGATAGCCTGCACCATCTGCACCAGCAGTAAACAAAGGAGCTAGCATAGCAGGCGCTACACAAAACGCTGAAATAAAATATAAAACATGCATTACCTTTGACGAGCTTCTTTTTTTGGCACTCCAATATGTCCCATAAACATCACAATTGGTACTTTTGTTTGATTAATTCCGTCCATATATATCGAAAATGTCCATTTATAAAGCGTGTTTAATCCAGAAAAAAACAGCTTACAAAAACGCAACATCACAACAAAATATTTCAAAAGTTGCCTATAAACTTTGCCAAAATATTTCAAATTACTTTTGTAATACAACGTTAGGTATTTTTAAACGTTAATAATCGATCAAATTTTAGACGGGGCAATCTGTATTCAATACAGGAAAGAAAAGAAACAAGCACTGCTTTTCACGTCTTGCGCAACTCACAAAAGTGTCCCCAGTTCCGAGTTCACCTACTACTTCATAGCACAAAGGAATAACCTCAACCATATTCCAAAGACTGGCGACATCCAGTGGAAGCGGTAGGAACTGAAAATAGGTTCCTATTAAATATCCAATGGCAAAGACAATATAGGGAACAGAAAAAGAAAGTCTGAACTGTTAGTCCTCTTTCGTTTTGCATGCTACATAAGTTCTGTTATACTCACAGACATACTCACAGACATGATTCAAACAGTTTTAGAAACACCCACTAGCTTTAAGAGGTTTTAAGCGCGAATCCCGCTCGAATCCCGTTAGCGGGATTGATTTGATCAACATCAAGTGAAATTGTAGTGCGCCAAATTCAAACTATAGAAATATCAATATTCAACCTTCACAAAAATATAAGTGTAATACATCAAAATAAAGCTTAACTTCTTGTTAATCCAGCCGCTGTGTCAGATTTCAAAAAGGCTTTACGGCGAAAGCAAACCATGCGATTATCTGAGGACAGCGCCCCGGTACAAACACATGAAAAACATATTTCAACCAGGCAGGTGCAACACAAAAGTCAGAAATAGCCATATAATTAATGCCTTACCTTTGAATATCTTCTTCTTTTTGCAATCTCAAATGTCTCAGTGACACAATGAATGGTAATTTTGTTCGATAAATTCCTTCTTTATATCCCCAAAATGTCAATTTATTTGGTGCATTTGATTCAGAAATACACCGGTTCCAACATGACTACAAAATATCTAATAAGTTACCTGTAAACTTGGTTCAAACATTTCAAACAACGTTCCTAATCCAACCTCAGGTATCCTAAAATGTAAATAAACGATACAATTTAAGACAGAATAAACAGTTTTTTAATACCGGATAAAAACAATGTGAAGCATGCTCCAGTTCACGCGCAACAAAAAACTCACCCTTCAGAGTGACACCTACAAAGAACAGCCCTACTTCTTCATTTCTCAAAAGAAAAACATCGAACAATTTCTAAAGACTGGTGACATGTAGTGGAAGCCATATAAACTGCAATCTGGTCCCTATTAAATCAAGTCTCCCATAGAAACCCATTGGAAAACACAGTGACCTCAACAACAAACAAATCCCTGGATGGAATGTGCTTGGGGTTTCACCAAACCAGTTCTGTTATACTCACAGACATTATTCTAACAGTTTTAGAAACTTCAGATTTTTTCTAAGTATATGCATATACTAGCTTACTTTGGGCATACTTTTCATGCGGACGTGAAAATACTGCCCCCTATCCCAGAGAGGTTTTAAATTCTTGTTAATCTAATTGAACTGTCTGATATACAATAGACTTTAAAGCAAAAGCATGCCATGTGACTGTTTGAGGACAGCGCTCCACATCAAGATATTTTTCCACCGGCACAGGTTTCATGAATTCACAAATAGTGATTAAATATGTAATATAGAAATATGACAGAACAAAAAAATTCTATAGTATTCCTATGAAAATTAGTATATACTATAGAATAACTATAGTAATTTTAAAGGAATACGATAACATTTTCTTATAGTGATAAATAATACTCCTATACCAATACTCCTATATACTATACACTACTATACTAATATACAAAGATATACTAATGGTATAGTTGAAGTTGGAAGTTTACATTCACTTAGGTTGGAGTCATTAAAACTCGTTTTTCAACCACTCCACAAATTTCTTGTTCACAAACTATAGTTTTGACAATTTGGTTAGGACATCTACTTTGTGCGTGACACAAGTAATTTTTCCAACAATTTTTTTCAGGCAGATTATTTCACGTATAACTCACAGTATCACAATTCCAGTGGGTAAGAAGTTTACATACACGAAGTTGACTGTGCATTTAAACAGCTTGGAAAATTCCAGAAAATGATGTCATTGCTTTAGAAGCTTCTGATAGGCTAATTGACATCATTTGAGTCAATTGGAGGTGTACCTGTGGATGTATTTCAAGGCCTACCTTCAAACTCAGTGGATGTTTGCTTGTCATCATGGGAAAATCAAAATAAATCAGCCAAGATCTCAGATTTTTGTGGTTGTTGACCTCCACAAGTCTGGTCCATCCTTGGGAGCAATTTCCAAATGCCTACAGGTACCACGTTCATCTGTACAAACAATAGTATGCAAGTATAAACACCATGGGACCACGCAGCCGTCATACCGCACAGGAAGGAGGCGCGTTCTGTCTCCTAGGGATGAACGTACTTTGGTGCGAAAAGTGCAAATCAATCCCAGAACAACAGCAAAGGACCTTGTGAAGCTGCTGGAGGAAACAGGTACAAAAGTATCTATATCCACAGTTAAACAAGTCCTATATCGACATAACCTGAAAGGCCGCTCAGCAAGGAAGAAGCCACTGCCCCAAAAGCGCCATGAAAAAGCCAGACTAGAGTTTGCAACTGCACAGGGTACAAAGATCGTAATTTTGAAGAAATGTCCTCTGGTCTGATGAAACAAAAATATAACTGTTTGGCCATAATGACCAACACTATGTTTGGAGGAAAAAGGGGGGGGCTTGCAAGCCGAAAAAATATGAAAGAAATAAAAGCTGAAATAATTAATTCTCTCTGCTATTATTTTGACATTTCACATCCACCACAAATAAAGGGGTGGAATTTAATAAAACTGAGTTTAAATGTATTAGGCTAAGGTGTGTATAAACTTCTGACTTCAACTGTATAGCTTATGGTAATATTATAGCAATGTTACAGCAATAACTACAGTAGACCTTTGAGTTTTTTTGTTCAGTGTACAATAAGAAGTTGACATGCTAGGACCTCATATTTGAAAAATTATAAATTTTCACTGAGTTAACAATTCAAAAAGGCCTTAGACTCCAAGTTACTCCATTTGAGTAAAAAACATTTTTAACCCTAATTCTTGGACTTCTTAAGCAATTTCAACTCATTGTTAAGCTTCGATCAAATTATTTTAAGACATCCTTCTCCTCCATCTGGTGTTGCCTAATTAAAAAGACTGTGGAGAAAAATAACAGTGCTTTAAGAAATGTGCTTTGTGTACAGAATAGCCTGCCTATCCCCAAATTAATTAATCAACGGTCTTGGCACAAACTAATAGATCTGAGATCAGGTTACACGCACACATTCACACTCTTGTAATAAATAAATCATAAAATAATAAAATAAACTACAAAACCCCTTTTTGGCCAATTACAGTACTCGTAGTTCTGCTGTAATTTGAAGGAAGTCTTATCTTTCATAATGCTACATGTTATTGTACAGTATTTATAGTAAAAAATAACTAAGCAACTTACTATAAATGGCAGACACGTTGGTTGGGCAGAGCTGTTTCTTTGCCTCCTGGTCCCAGAATGCATTACAATTTTTTCCTGTCAATGAAGAGATGGCCATCACCTCTCTGGGAAACAGAGCTGTCATGTTCGCCTGGAGTTTAACACCCTCCACCTGTAAAACATCATAAAACAATAACTTTAATAAAACAATAAGCCAGTTACACATGATTTTGGGCCTTTTAGAAGCTGTGGTCAAAATGTGCTATTTATACAGTACTGTAGTAGTTATCAACAATGTATTCAAACTTTCCTTTATGATTTTTTTGACATTGTCACGATTGATGTAACTATACAACTCTTATCTTCTTTCTCTCGCTTTCTCCCTCTTTGTAAATCTCCCATTCTATCTAAGTACAGTATATTAGATTTGAGTTTTGGACTAAATCAAGCATATGTTCTCTGGGTGGTTCATCAAAAAAAATGTTTAATCTCACTGGAACATTTTTCTGGGCATTAGCCTTCACAAGAGATAGTTTTAAGGTTAGGTGGATCAGTATTTCATTTAGCTCATCAGCAAATTCTACATCTCCCTCTCCCATAGAAACCACATTTAATGTCAAAGTTTATCATAAATACATTTGAAAGACACCACCGGTGCCTCCAATCACTGTAATATGTCCCATCTGCTCCTGCCACGCCCTCTAGTGCTCATCCGGTGTCTCCTTGACCTACCACCACTCCCCCAGTGCTCTCTCCCTCTCCCTCTGTGTGTGTGCGATTGTGTGGGCAGAGACAGGTGTGCTGAAGTCAGAGCAGATCCCCACCAGCTGCAACCTGTCCATAATCAAGACCTCTACAATTACTCAGTCCTGCCACTTCCACACTGCCAGATCGTAATCTCTGCTCATTCTGACCGCTCTGATTCTGGTCCGTCTCCAGTCTGATTTATCATCAGTCCTGCTACTCTGTCCCGCATTCCCCACTTTAAGCTCCCTTGGATTCCCCTCCCGGACCTGCTAACTCTGTCCCAACACCTCTCGCTCCAGCATCAGCCTCCGCACATGGTTTCTGGCAGCCCACCCGAGCTTCCCCTTGTCTGCACTCAATCTTCCCTGTGTTTCAGTAAATACCTTGGTTACCTCATCCCAGTTTCCTTGTCTGAGTCTGCTCTTGGGTTCACCTGTTCCGCCCTGCGTGACAATAGCCCTTGTAGTTAAAATCTCAATAAGATTACTTTGCTAAAATATTTCCCTAGCCAAATATTTCCCAATGATTATCGGTAATTTTTCAAATTAAAATACAGGAAGTAATTTTCAAATAATTTGCGCCGAGCTGCCACTTGGGTCAGAGCCTACTTACTTATCTTTGAACCAAGAGGAATAGTATCAATCAGATGACATGAACTGAAGAAAACATTAGCTCTAGTTGGGTGATTTTTGTAACTCATTTAAAAGCAAAATAGATGTTTTTTTGGAAATGTCGCATTTTTAAAATAAATTGCAGAAGTCTAAATACTGATCCAACTAACCTAAAAACTGTCTCTGGTAAAGGCTAATGCCTAGGCAAATGTTCTAATGAGGTTAAAGATGAACCACCCTTTTAAGTAAGTAAATGTATTTGAATTATAAAACCATTCTCGTAGTCCTGCCATGACTCAAGTTGTTTACTTGCCGTACTCCGTTAGATAGTTTTAGTAGTTAACGAGAAATAGTTTTGTGAATATGTTTTGCATAATCCTATATGCCGATCTATAAGTTAAAACACTTAAGACAAATTATCATTGTGCTACAATATGCATTAAACATTTACCTTAAATTAAGCAAAACTGCACATGCATACAGTATTTTTCTATTAGGGATCACGGTAAGACCCAAATACAGACTGTGTGAAGTAACAAGGTTTACAGAGGCAGGCAAATGACAGGTCAAGGCAGGCATTGGTCGATAATCCAGAGTAGGAGCAAAGGTACAGGATGGCAGGCAGGCTCAGGGTCAGGGACAGAAAGATTGGGCAGGCAGGCAGGCTCAGAGTCAGAATAGGATATGGTCAAAACCATAGCTATCTTGAAGTAAGGGAAGAAGAACAATTATTTTTAAGACCCACTAGTGTAACTCACCACAACGAATGAGCTAGGTATCTTGAAGGGACAGGTAGACACAAAATGACCGGCACTGCCGCAGTACAGACAACTCTGGGTCTCAAGTCTGCGTACGCGTTCGGCTGGAGACAGCCTAGCCCTGCCGAGCTGCAACAGATCCTTTCGGGGACGTAGATGCCAGGGACTTCCGGAGTTCAACAGCTGCGAGGTGGGATCCCCCGAGTGAGCGATTTGGACCACAATCAGACCTCTTCTCCCTCCTACGTTCCCGTAGCCAACCATCGATCCGGATGGATAAAGCGATGAGTGAGTCGAGATCCATCGGTAGTTTTCGGGCTGCCAGCTCATCATTTACCTCCTCCGATAATCCGTGCAGGAACGTGTCGAACAGCTCTTCCGGGTTCCAAGTATCCCTCCGCCGCTAGCGTGCGGAACTCCACCGCATAGTCTGCCACACTGAGGGTGTCCTGCCAAAGCTGGAGTAACTTCCGGGCAACCTATCTCCCAGACACCGAAGCCTCAAACTTTTCTCACCTCTGTCATGAATACCTCCAGACTGAGGCAGGCGGCGGATTGTTGCTCCCACACAGCCGTGGCACAGGTGAGTGCCGTCCCGGACATCAGCGTAATAATGTATGCTATCTTCAAGCGGTCTGAGGGGAATGAAGAAGGCTGCTGCTCGAAAACAAGGCAGCTCTGGGAGGGAAAGGCCCGGCAGGTTCTGGAATCTCCATTGTAGCTCTCCCGGGGAGGTAAACGGTGTTCTCGGGAAACTGGGGTGAAAGCACTGCTACCAGCCGGGTTACAGAGGGGATGGGGGGTTAGCGTCGTGGTAGGCTGCCTAGTAGGCAACCCACAGAATTGCTCCTGCAATGCGTCCAAGGCTATGTCCTAACGTTCGGCCACCGCCTGGAAACCTTCCATCAGACAGCGAAGCAACTCCTCCTGCCTACTAATGGGGGCTCATTGGGAGGAGATGGCGTTGCGGAGCTGGTTCAAGTCTGCTGGGTCAGTCATGGCCAGTTCGTCAGGGATCAAGGTAAGACCCAAGTGCAGACTGTGTGAAGTAACAATGTTTATTGTAACAACTGGGGCAGGCAAATGACAGGTCAAGGCAGGCAGGGTTTGATGATCCAGAGTAGTAGCAAAGGTACAGGACGGAAGGCAGGCTCAGGGTCAGCAACAGGCAGAGTTCAGTAATCCTGGGGTGGAGCAAAGGTACAGGACAGCAGGCAGGCTCCAGGACAGGCAGAGTGGACAGCGCAGGCAGGCTCAGAGTCAGGACAGGATAGGGTCAAAACCAGGAGGGTAATAAAAGAGAAACTGGAGAAGGCAGGAGCTGAGACAAAACGCTGGTAGACATGAACCAACAAGAAGAATTGGCACAGATAGACAGAAAACACAGGTATAAATACCCAGAGGATATGTGGGGAAGATGGGCGACACCTGAAGTGGGTGGAGACAAGCACAAGGTCATATGAAACAGATCATGGCATGACATGTTCTGCTTGCTGTACTGTTACAATGTTAATAATACACCTGCTTTTGTATTCAAATTGTGACTAGTTTTCATCCTCGCTATACAGCTCAAGGTTTAAAGTCACCCTGCCATGCTGTCTGATAGAGTTGTGACGGCTATGTCTTGGAGTACTGCTTTCGGGGGTTGGAGGAAGTATGTAGATCCACCAGCCATGTCTGGGAACAGACAGTTAGACAAATTGAATACAGATTCATTCAACCACCTCCTTCCAACTTCTAATCATCTTTCCTACTCTCAATCTCTACTCCTCATATTCTACTCATCATGCTTAAACCAAAAACACAGACATCCTTTGAAGTTGTGTGTCTCATTCTCTCCCTCTTTAGGTTTTTTACCTCCTGGAGCAAACCTGGCAACTATGAAAATATAGAACATAATGTGCTATCATTACACTTGCATGCATTATGCATTCAACTAATAGATTGGTAGTCACTATACCATTTAGTTCCCCGCCTAATGTTTTTTTTTTCAGAGTCGGCCCTCTTTTTTTCTGTCATGCACTCTGGTAGAGCAACATAGCTACAGTCAGGAAATTACAGGTTTTGCGCAAAGATATCGCTAGTCAATTTCACAACTAAGTATACCCTTTGAGTAGTATTTTCCACTTCTTCCACATAATACAGTTTCTTTATTTTCTCCCTCATTTCTCTTGCACATTCTGACCTGGTCCTTAAAAAAAAAAAATCTACTAGTCTCTTGCAATCTTCTACAAAGTAAAAATTAACACTATTAACTAGGCAATAGCTAGGAGCGGCTCACATCATTCACCATGTTGCATACACCCCTCACCCCATAATATCATAAGCTGTGTTTGCAACTTAGCTTACTAGCTAGATATACATTTTATTTGACCTTTATTTTTAACCGGCAAGTCAGTTAAGAACAAAATCTTATTTACAACAAAACAACCTGGCAATCAGCCCAGTTAGTATGTGTTAACTAGCTTTGTTTCTAACCAGCAGCTAGTTAGCTAACTAGCCAGTGGTTAGCATGCTACCTACACATACTAGTGAACTTAAAAATATAACTGTTTCCTTAGCTAGCTAATGTTAGCTACATTAGTTGTCATTGTTATAGCCAATGTCTCGGCTGTATTACTTTTTAATAAAGATTGATACCATTAATCATATCTTGTTAGCTAGCTACGTTACACTGTGTCATTAGCTGGGTAGCTAGCTAGTTAACTTAATGTAAACTCACCCCATTCCGTACAAATGTGCGCAACCGCAACATTCAAACGAGGCTACAAAGAAAACTAATGGGACTGTAGCGACTCTGTTGACGTCAAAATTGGGGGTGTGAACTAGGTTTTATTCAAGCATTGATCGACATGGTAATGGCTCTATAGAATTGGAGAAAAGTTAAAAAAACTGACCCTCCTTTACGTCTTGTCGTGTCATGTCGTAACGTACTGCAAACATAAAGCAACTATTTCTGTCTTACAATCTCTCTCCACCAGGTGTAGCACTTCTATCATCCTTTAAAAACAAGAAACAGGGTTTAAAAACAGTGACGGGGGTAAGGGGGGGATGCCTAGTCATTTTTTTTCGTCATCATTGCATGCGATCATCATTCTCAAAGCAGTAGTTACTTCTAAGATCAATTTAGCCCCGCCCTAAAAACCAGATTCAAATTCGACACAAACCTTCAAATAGGTATGTAATGACACATTATATAAACTCTTTATAGTGTTTTATTTACATTTTAGAGGCGATAAGGTGATAAGTTGGACAGATCGAGTGAAAAAACATCTCTCCTTCTCACTATCACGCATTAGTTTCACTTCCCCACCCGCCATTTTTTAAAATACCTGACGGGGCTCATTGCCTGCTTGAATTATGCAGAAATGGGCAGCGTTAAGGTCATGTAATTGATTCTGTTGGAAAGGGGAGAAATTGTGCTTTACAATGGTATTGACATTACAGTTGATCTAGAGGTATTATGTTTTTGGGGAGCTAAAATAAGGGCAATTGTATGGACCAAGGTGAGTTTACGTGAGTTTGCGTTTACCATCCAGAACCATGATATAGGTGGGATATCTCTTTCCCCATGCGCTGCCAATTAAGAATACATTCTTTCAAATTGTCGCACGTCCCATCAAACTCTTCAATATTTTCCACTGGAACCATTTCTGATGTCCCTTCTTCAAAACAATCCACAAGTGCATCCATGTTTGGGGATATTTTGCTTGTGCTGCAAAGTGCAAACAGCGTAAACCGTTATTGTCTTTGCTCGTGCCTAGTTTTTTTAAACTTTCGCCCATGCGCACAATTTAGTTATGTAGAGCTTGACGCCTTTTATGCTTTGCCGCAAAGTTTTTTTTTTATAGCTAGCTATGGAATCAGTTTCATTAGTAGCTGACATGATGCAAGCTGTTTACAACAATTATCTAATTTGCTTACCCTTGTAAGAAATGGCTCAAGTCCAAGTGATAAGGGGACCATATCAAAAATGGATGCTGGCAGACCAGGTCAAGCAGGTATATTAAGGTAAGATTTTGTTGTTGTTATATTGCCTAAGATAGGTGTTAGCTCTAGAAAAATAGATATATTTTTTAATGTATAGCTACAACCATATTACTGCTTGGGGTGCTCAGTTGCTTATGCTGTGCTGTTACCTGTATGTATACACGAGCTGTGTATCTGCTAGCTAGATACAGTAGCTAGTTAACTTGCTAGCTAGATGGTACATTGTCAGTGTTTGTATTCAGTACCTTGTTTCTAGCTACTTACAATACTCAATCAAAAAGGCTCTGATTATTTAGAGCTTAATGAGGATTTAGTTGTGTGTCAGGTACACACAGACACCCCCCACCCCACCCCACATAGACATTCAGTTTCCTAGGCTCACCCTTGTGAAGTCAGTGTCATGTATTCTTGCTTATATTTTCATTAGATAATGTTCTGTGTTGGTTTTCTATATTACATTTTTAGGACCCTCTAACACACCCCAATCAACCTGGCTCTGATGATGTAGACCGTGATGATGCCCCTGAGGTGGTTAGTGTCAGATGCACAAACGCACACGCATACACACACAGACATTCAGTGTCTTAGCCTCACCCTTGTGAAGTCAGCGTTATATATTCTATCAAATATTTTAGTTAGATAATGTTCGGTGTTGGTTTTCTCCATGTATTCCTAATTTAGGACCCCCTGACACACCCCAATCAACCTGGCTCTGATGATTTAAACAGTGATGATGCCCCTGAGATGGTTAGTGTCAGGTGCACAAACACACTCTCAGGCCATAGCAATCTTTTCTACCTTTGCAGATGTATTATATGTTTCCTCCTGGCTTAAACAAATGTCTAAATATACCTTGCATCTACCTCTTTTCAGAATGATTGCCCCTGGGGAATCAGTTACAAAGGGGCAGTGCCTTATGGCAATAATGCTCTTTGTTCTGCGTCATCACCGGACTGGGACTGCCCTGATAGACATACTTGCCTTGCTGAATATGCTTGTCCCCAACATCTAAATATCTCTTCAAAACGTTTTTGGGTAATCCAGCCCTGACAGCTGTCTCTCATTTCTTTTGCGATGAATGCCAAAATAACTTATGAAAGCAACGCGAAGACACAAATTGCTTACATTGTGGAAAGTCCTTCATCAGAGAAACAAAACGTTTATTTTTGTCAATACCTTTTAGGGACCTTCTTTGAGATACACTGGAGAACCATGGAATAGATATTTTGAGGAAAATATTGAAGGAAGAATAATGTGAAATCGAGGATGTCATGGATGGAAAGACGTACAAGACATTACTGAAAGAGAAGAGGCTATCTGCTGATGATTTTACATTAACCTGGAACTGTGATGGAGTACCCATTTTTAACTCCTCAAATTACTGTTTGGCCCCTTCAATTTACCATAGATGAACTACCTTATATAAATCGGAAAGAAAATGAGATGGTTGCAGGACTTTGGTTTGGCCCAGAAAACCCCCGAATGGATACATTTTAAAAACCTTTTGTTGATGAATTTTGCGATTTAGCCCAAAACCCATTACTCTGGAGAGATAGCAGTGGGATTCTGAAGAGGACAAAGGTCTTCTTCTTGATTTGTTCGTGAATGATGAAATTGCCAGGCCAATCCTTCGTTACTGTAAGCAATTCAATGGTGAATATGGTTGTGACTGGTGCTTGCACCCTGGTAAAGTTGTCCCCAAAGGCAGAGGATATGTAAGATCCTATCCTAACAGTCAATAACTGCAAAATGAAAGATCACACAATCAATTTAAGGATAATGAATTTTACACTGCTCACACTGACATTCCGCAAAATGTCAACACTGTTTTTGCTTTCATTGTTCAACATTATGTTTGGTTTAGTGTGTGACTAAATGCATTCTGTTCTCCTCGGCATAACTCGGCAACTTCTGTCTCTTTGGTTGGACACGTGCAACTGTTTGAATCCATGGTACATGGGTTGACAAATTACAGAATTAGACTCTCGAATGCTAAATCTCAAGCCACCAAAGCAATAGAGAATACCACGATCACTGCATATAATAACATTTTGGAAAGCATCGGAGTGTTGTGCACTTTTTCTGTTTTATTCAGTCAATGTTTAAAAAATATATATACACTGCTCAAAAAAATAAAGGGAACACGAAAATAACACATCCTAGATCTGAATGAATGAAATATTCTTATTAAATACTTTTTTCTTTACATAGTTGAATGTGCTGACAACAAAATCACACAAAAATTATCAATGGAAATCAAATTTATCAACCCATGGATGTCTGGATTTGGAGTCACACTCAAAATTAAAGTGGAAAACCACACTACAGGCTGATCCAACTTTGATGTAATGTCCTTGAAACAAGTCAACATGAGGCTCAGTGGTGTGTGTGGACTCCACGTGCCTGTATGACCTCCCTACAATGCCTGGGCATGCTCCTGATGAGGTGGCGGATGGTCTCCTGAGGGATCTCCTCCCAGACCTGGACTAAAGCATCCGCCAACTCCTAGACAGTCTGTGGTGCAACGTGGCGTTGGTGGATGGAGCGAGACATGATGTCCCAGATGTGCTCAATTGGATTCAGGTCTGGGGAACGGGCGGGCCAGTCCATAGCATCAATGCCTTCCTCTTGCAGGAACTGCTGACACACTCCAGCCACATGAGGTCTTGCATTGTCTTGCATTAGGAGGAACCCAGGGCCAACCGCACCAGCATATGGTCTCAAAAGGGGTCTGAGGATCTCATCTCGGTACCTAATGGCAGTCAGGCTACCTCTGGCGAGCACATGGAGGGCTGTGCAGCCCCCCAAAGAAATGCCACCCCACACCATGACTGACCCACCGCCAAACCGGTCATGCTGGAGGATGTTGCAGGCAGCAGAACGTTCTCCACTGCGTCTCCAGACTGTCACGTCTGTCACATGTGCTCATTGTGAACCTGCTTTCCTCTCTGAAGAGCACAGGGCGCCAGTGGCGAATTTGCCAATCTTGGTGTTCTCTGGCAAATGCCAAATGTCCTGCACGGTTTTGGGCTGTAAGAACAACCCCCACCTGTGGACGTCGGGCCCTCATATCACCCTCATGGAGTCTGTTTCTGACCGTTTGAGCAGACACATGCACATTTGTGGCCTGCTGGAGGTCATTTTGCAGGGCTCTGGCAGTGCTCCTTTTGCTCCTCCTTCCTCCTACGGCCTCCTCCACGTCTCCTGATGTACTGGCCTGTCTCCTGGTAGCGCCTCCATGCTCTGGACACTACGCTGACAGACACAGCAAACCTTCTTGCCACATCTCGCATTGATGTGCCATCCTGGATGAGCTGCACTACCTGAGCCACTTGTGTGGGTTGTAGACTCCGTCTCATGCTACCACAAGAGTGAAAGCACCGCCCGCATTCAAAAGTGACCAAAACATCAGCCAGGAAGCATAGGAACTGAGAATTGGTCTGTGGTCCCCACCTGCAGAACCACTCCTTTATTGGGGGTGTCTTGCTAAATGCCTATAATTTCCACCTGTTGTCTATTCCATTTGCACAACAGCATGTGAAATGTATTGTATTGCTTCCTAAGTAGACAGTTTGATTTCACAGAAGTGTGATTGACTTGGAGTGACATTGTGTTGTTTAAGTGTTCCCTTTATTTTTTTGAGCAGTGTATTTAACCAGGTAGGCAAGTTGAGAACAAGTTCTCATTTACAATTGCGACCTGGCCAAGATAAAGCAAAGCAGTTCAAAACATACAACAACACAGAGTTACACATGGAGTAAAACAAACATACAGTCAATAATAAAGTAGAAAAATAAGTCCCTACACAATGTGAGCAAGTGAGGTGAGATAAGGGAGTAAAGGCAAAAAAGGCCATGGTGGCGAAGTAAATACAATATAGCAAGTAAAACAATGGAATGGTTGATTTGCAGTAGAAGAATGTGCAAGGTAGAGATAGAAATAATGGGGTGCAAAGGAGCAAAATAAATAAATAAATGCAGTAGGGCAAGAGGTAGTTGTTTGGGCTAAATTATAGATGGGCTATGTACAGGTGCAGTAATCTGTGAGCTGCTCTGACAGCTGGTGCTAGTGAGGGAGATAAGTGTTTCCAGTTCCAGAGATTTTTGTAGTCAAATCAAATGTATTTATATAGCCCTTCGTACATCAGCTGATATCTCAAAGTGCTGTACAGAAACACAGCCTAAAACCCCAAACAGAAAGCAATGCAGATGTAGAAGCATGGTGGCTTGGAAAAACTCCCTAGAAAGGCCAAAACCTAGGAAGAAACCTAGAGAGGAACCAGGCTATGAGGGGTGGACAGTCCTGTTCTGTGCCGGGTGATTATAACAGAACATGGCCAAGATGTTCAAATGTTCAAAAATGACCAGCATGGTCAAATAATAGTTGTGGTACAGGCAGCACATCTGGTGAACAGGTCAGGATTCCATAGCAGGCAGAACAGTTGAAACTGGAGCAGCAGTACAGCCAGGTGGACTGGGAACAGCAAGGAGTCATCATGCCAGGTGGTCCTAGGGCTCAGGTCCTCCGAGAGAGAGGAAAAAAAGAGAGAATTAGAGAGAGAGAGCATACTTAAATTCACACAGGACACCGGAAAAGAAGGGAGAAGTACTCCAGATATAACAAACTGCCCCCTGACACATAAACTACTGCAGCATAAATACTGGAGGCTGAGATAGGAGGGGTCAGGAGACACTGTGGCCCCATCCTATGATACCCCCGGACAGGGCCAAACAGGAAGAATATAACCCCACCAACTTTGCCAAAGCACAGCCCCCACACCACTAGAGGGATATCTTCAATCACCAACTTACCATCCTGAGACAAGGCCGAGTATAGCCTACAAAGATCTCCGCCACAGCACAACCCAAGGGGGGGCACCAACCCAGATAGGAAGATCACATCAGTGACCCAACCCACTCAAGTGGCGCACCCCTCCTAGGGACGGCATGAAAGAGCACCAGTAAGCCAGTGACTTTTCCCCTGTAATAGGGTTGGAGGCAGAGATTCCCAGTGGAAAGAGGGGAACCGGCCAGGCAGAGACAGCAAGGGCGGTTCGTTGCTCCAGAGCCTTTCCGTTCACCTTCACACTCCTGGGCCAGACTACACTCAATAATATGACCCACTGAAGAGATGAGTCTCCAGTAAAGACTTAAAGGTTGAGACAGAGTTTGCGTCTCTCACGTAGGTAGGCAAAAATAAAAATGGAGCTCTATAGGAGAAAGCCCTGCCTCCAGCTGTTTGCTTAGAAATTCTAGGGACAATTAGGAGGCCTGCGTCTTGTGACCATAGCGTATGTTTAGGTATGTACGGCAGGACCAAATCAGAGCGATAGAGAGATAGGAGAGATAGGTAGGAGCAAGCCCATGTAATGCTTGAAATCAGCCCTTGCCTTGTCAGGAAGCCTGTGTAGGGAGGCTAACACTGGAGTAATATAATGACATTTTTTGGTTCTAGTCAGGATTCTAGCAATCGTATTTAGCACTAACTGAAGTTTATTTAGTGCTTTATCCGGTTGGCCGGAAAGTAGAGCATTGCAGTAGTCTAACCTAGAAGTGACAAAAGCATGGATTCATTTTTCTGCATCATTTTTGGATAGAAAGTTTCAGATTTTTGTTACGTAGATGGAAAAAAGCTGTCCTTGAAACAGTCTTGATATGTTCGTCAAAAGAGAGATCAGGGTCCAGAGTAACACCGAGGTCCTTCACAGTTTTATTTGAGACGACTGTACAACCATTAAGATTAATTGTCAGATTCAACAGAAGATCTCTTTGTTTCTTGGGACCTAGAACAAGCATCTCTGTTTTGTCTGAGTTTAAAAGTAGAAAGTTTGCAGCCAACCACTTCCTTATGTCTGAAACACAGGCTTCTAGCGAGGGCAATTTTGGGGCTTTACCATGTTTCACTGAAATGTCATCCGCATAGCAGTGGAAGTTAACATTATGTTTTCGAATTACATCCCCAAGAGGTAAAATATATAGTGAAAACAATAGTGGTCCTAAAATGGAACCTTGAGGAATATGGAAATGTACAGTTGATTTGTCAGAGGACAAGCCATTCACAGAGACAAACTGATATATTGATGACAGATAAGATCTAAACCAGGCAAGAACTTGTCCGTGTAGACCAATTTGGGTTTCCAATCTCTCCAAAAGAATGTGGTGATTGATGGTATCAAAAGCAGCACTAAGGTCTAGGAGCACGAGGACAGATGCAGAGCCTCGGTCTGATGCCATTAAAAGGTCATTTAAAACCTTCACAAGTGCAGTCTTGTAGTTCGTTCCAGTCATTGGCAGCAGAGAACTGGAAAGAGAGGCGGCCAAAGGAAGAATTGGTTTTGGGGGTGACCAGAGAGATATACCTGCTGGAGCGTGTGCTACAGGTGGGTGCTGCTGTGGTGACCAGCGAGCTGAGATAAGGGGGGACTTTACCTAGCAGGGCCTTGTAGATGACCTGGAGCCAGTGGGTTTGGCGACGAGTATGAAGCGAGGGCCAGCCAACGAGAGCGTACAGGTCGCAGTGGTGGATAGTATTTGGGGCTTTGGTGACAGAACGGATGGCACTGTGATAGACTGCATCCAATTGCAGTCTAGTAGGGTATTGGATATTTTGTAGGGTATTGGCTATTTTGTATCCTTCTGTCACGACTCCCACCGAAGGTGGCTCCTCTTCCTGTTCGGGCGGGGCTCGGCGGTCGTCCTCACCGGTCTACTAGCTTGTTGGGTCCTGGTTTTGGTCCGGTCTTATTATTGCGCCTGGTGTTTGGCGTGACCATTTTCCCTGTGCCGGAATAGAACATTATTCTTTACCCTCTGCTTCCTGCGCCTGACTCCGCACCCACTACGCGTAGAGTGTGTTACAAAAGTCCATACCTCGCATGGAGTCAGCAGGAGCAGCGGCCACCACCCTTCCATCGATGGAGGAGCGCGTCCTCCAACACACGACCATCCTCCATCGGAGGATTGGGTCGGTGTTGGACCAGATGATGGAGAGAATGGACCGATGGGGAGAGGAGTGGTCTCCCCACCTCACCTCCAGTTCCTCCATTGACTCAACCCACTCCTCCAGCGGCATCCGGCTCCAAGGGAGAACGATGGAGCGGCGGCTCGGTGCCAGGGATTTTTTATCCAGCCCGAGCTGTACCTGGCTACCATGAGGCCGACTCCCTCGGGCGAAGAGAGTGTGAGCATCTGCCTGACGAGCCGAGCCCTGGAGTGGGCCAACGCAGTTTGGAATGGCCCAGACTCAGCTAGGGAACACTATCCAGAGTTCACCTGTTCCACCTTAGGCAGGAGACGAGGAGCGCGCAGGACCTCCCACTGGAGTTCCGGACCTTGGCCGCTGGGGCCGGGTGGAATGACAGGGCCCTGATGGACCACTACCGGTGCAGCCTCTGGGAGGACGTCCGCAGGGAGCTAGCTTATCGGGACGCCACTCTATCCCTTGATGAACTCATAAACATGTCGATCCGGCTGGACAATCTGCTAGCTGCTGGCCGCGGGGCGTTCAGAAAGGGTCCTGTCAGTTCCATCTCCTGGCCCTCCCGCTCCCATACCTATGGAGTTAGGGGGGGCCACATCGAGGGATACCGGAGGAGGAGGCTCCTCCTGCAACAGCTGTGGTCGGAGAGGACACACTTCCAACCGGTGCTGGAGGAGCCCGTCTGGGAGTCGAGAGGGCAGGCAGAACACTTCTTGGTCACCCCAGGTGAGTCAGAACTCCCTGTTGGTCACATGTTTGTAGTCATTTTTTCGGAGTTTTCTCTCTCTCTGCAGCATAAGGCGCTAGTCGATTCAGGCGCAGCTGGGAACTTTATGGATCGCAGACTCGCCAGTAAACTGGGGATTCCCCTGGTGCCGATAGAACCTTCCCCCTTCCCTGTGCACTCCTCAGATAGCCGACCATTATGGTCAGGGCTAGTCATGCCCGCCTGCTCTTTGTGCGGGCTTTATTTTCCTCTGTTCATGTTTGTGTGATTAACTTTGTTTTTCTCCGGACTGGTTGGGTCCTGGTTTTGGGCCGGTCTTATTATTGCGTATGGTGTTTGGCGTGACCATTTTCCCTGTGCCGGAATAAAACATTGTTCTTTACCCTCTACTTCTACTTCCTGCGCCTGACTCCGCACCCACAAGTGCGTTACACCTTCAGGCTCCATTACTCCATTACTACAAAAAAAAAATTATACTTACATTCAGCATGCATATTTTGCTTCAAGGATCTATTTCACAGCGTGACCTTATATTAGCTCACATTTCTTTAGTCATCTTTTTTTTTAAAGAATTTTATGGACAAGAAAATGTTTCTTTCAATTGTCGTCAGCTAATCCACCTTACTGATAGTGTACTGAACTAGGGGCCTCTCTGGGCAACGTCATCTTTTACATTTGAGGGTAACAATTCAAGTTTGAAATCTCTTTTCCATGGGACATAGTGTGTTCCGCAACAAATTTGCCAGCTTTTCTTTCTTTGGCGAGACGTCTTAATGTTTTAGAATTTCACCCAGAGTTCGGTATATTCCTTACAAAGCTTGCAGACAGGAGACTGAAAGGAGACAAAATCTCTTGGAAAATCTGTACCTCTTCACCTCACGGCTTCTCTAAAACTTGCTGTAGAATAATTAATTACCGGATCTGTCCCGTCCCAGCCTGTGGAGTCATACGGACGATTCATTTATGAACAGATTGTTTATCACACAAATAACTGCCAAATCTCAGAAAAAAAGGGATAATACCTCATTTGTGTTCAAAAATGGATGTTGTGCACAACTGCTGTTCTGTTTCTTTGTTAGACAGAATTGCATTTGTCAAACAAACTGCTTCTGTCAAACTATTCCCATTTTTGTGGTTCAACCATATGGAATTCAAGCTGACAGTTTGTTCATCAACTACTATCTAGGCATCTCATCAAACAAAATGTGTGTGAAAGTTGAGAGGTCGAGACAAAAAAAAGGCCTTTTCTTTGGAAGGTATCAAGTGTAAATGTATTTTTGTGGATGGCTGGCTTGTCCCTCTGCCAAACATTTATGAGAGAGACTAGTTTTGGGTGTTTTTAAGAGAGCTGGTTGATGTTATTGAGCTGATTCATAATGAGAGCTGATTCTCATTTGCAATTGAGACCTGGCCAAGAAAATCATCAACATACTTTAATTTGGGTCCGTCTAGTGTGAGCAGCTTCCAGTTAAAACGCATGCATTTAGTTTCATTGGAATTTAGCAATAGTTGGAGATCACAGAATGTGTGTTGTATGTCATTGAATCTGTGTGATTATAATAGCATCACTCATTGATAACTTATCAGGGACATATAGCAGTGATGCAAGGGCCATCACTTATATATTATATTGTACATGTGGTTAATATAGTGATCCCTTCGCGCGCCAATCCCGTTAACTTCTTGGATATAGGGGGCGCTCTTTTAATTTATGGATAAAAAAACGTGCCCGTTTTAAGCGCAATATTTTGTCACGAAAAGATGCTCGACTATGCATATAATTGGCAGCTTTGGAAAGAAAACACTCTAAGGTTTCCAAAACGGCAAAGATATTTTCTGTGAGTGCCACAGAACTCATGCTACAGGCGAAACCAAGATGAAACTTCAACCAGGAAATGGGCAGAATTTTTGAAGCTCTGTTTTCCATTGTCTCCTTATATGGCTGTGAATGCGCCGGGAATGAGCCTGCCCTTTCTATCGTTTCTCCAAGGTGTCTGCAGCATTGTGACGTATTTGTAGGCATATCATTGGAAGATTGGCCATAAGAGACTACATTTACCAGGGGTCCGCCCGGTGTCCTTTATCTAAATTGGTGCGTAATCTACAAGCTGCACGCAGTCATCCAGTGATTGAGAGGAGAGAGGAGGCTTTCAACGAACGATATATCATGAAGAGATATGTGAAAAACACCTTGAGGATTGATTCTAAACAACGTTTACCATGTTTCAGTCGATATTATGGAGATAATTTGGAAAAAAGTTCGGCGTTTTGAAGACTGAATTTTTGGGTTTTTTTGGTAGCCAAACGTGATGCACCAAACGGAGCAATTTCTCCTAAACAAATAATCTTTCAGGAAAAACTGAGCATTTGCTATCTAACTGAGAGTCTCCTCATTGAAAACAACTGAAGTTCTTCAAAGGTAATGATTTTATGGTTTTTGTGAAAATGTTGCCTGCTGATGCTAATGCTAAATGCTACGCTAGCTGCGCTAGCTGTTACACAAATGCTTGTTTTGCTATGGTTGAGAAGCATATTTTGAAAATCTGAGATGACAGTGTTGATAACGAAAGGCTAAGCTTGAGAGCTAGCATATTAATTTCATTTGCGATTTTCATGAATAGTTAACGTTTCGTTATGGTAATGAGCTTGAGGCTGTATTCACGATCCCGGATCCGGGATGGCTCGACGCAAGAAGTTAACGGGATTGATTTGACAACACCCAGTGAAATAGCGTCGCGCCAAATTCAAAAACAGAAATACTCATGATAATAAATCATACAAGTGTTATACATCGGTTTAAAGATTAACTTCTTGTTAATCCAGCCACAGTGTCAGATTTCAAAAAGGCTTTACGGCGAAAGCAAACCCTGCTATTATCTGAGGACAGCAACCCATCAAACAAACACATGAAAATCATATTTCAACCTGCCAGGCGCGACACAAAAGTCAGAAATAAAGAAATATTTAATGCCTTACCTTTTGTTCGATAAATTCCGTCATTATATCTCCAAAATGTCCATTTATTTGGCGCATTTGATCCAGATCCAACTCACGCAACATGACTGCAAAGTATCTAATAAGTTATCTGTAAACTGATCCAAACATTTCAAACAACTTTCCTAATCCAACTTTAGGTATTTTTAAACGTAAATAATCGATAAAATTTAAGACGGAATAAACTGTGTTCAATACCGGATGAAAACAAAGTGGAGCGAGCATTCAGCTCGCGCACCCCAACCACAACAGTACACTTGGCTTTCCACCCAGATAGGAAATGGCTACTTCTTCCTTTCTCAAAGGAAAAACATCAACCAATTTCTAAAGACTGTTGACATCTAGTGGAAGCGATAGGAACTGTCCCCAACGCTCTAGCCGACCAGTTTTGATAGCCTTTAGCCGCACCCTCATACTACTCCTCCTCCGTTCCGCGGGTGATGTGGAGGTAAACCCAGTCCCTGCATGTCCCCAGGCACCCTCATTTGTTGACTTCTGTGAATGAAACCTAAACTGGGGCTTAACACCCCGGCAGTCCTACAATCTAAACTAGATGCCCTCAATCTCACACAAATCATCAAGGCAGTACAACCTAAACTGGGCTCAGATGCAAATACACCTCCGCTGTCTTCAACCAGGATCTCAGCATTAGTTTCATGCAGGTCAAACGCTCCCTAAAACACTTCTGTGAGCAGGCCTTTCTAATCGACCTGGCCCAGAGGGTATCCTGGAAGGACATTGACCTTATTCCGTCAGTTGAGGATGCCTGGTCATTCTTTACCAATCAGTAACTTCCTCACCATTTTAGGTGAAGCAGTTGAGGATGTGTCATTCCTTTCATTTTAGGTAAGCGTGCTCCTTTCAAAAAATGCAGAACTAAGGACAGATATAACCCTTGGTTCACTCCAGACCTGACTGCCCTCGACCAGCACAAAAACATCCTGTGGCGGACTGCAATAGCATCGAATAGTCCCCGCGATATGCAACTGTTCAGGGAAGTCAGGAACCAATACACGCAGTCAGTCAGGAAAGCTAAGGCCAGCTTCTTCAGGCAGAAATTTGCATCCTGTAGCTCCAACTCCAAAAAGTTCTGGGACACTGTGAAGTCCATGGAGAACACCTCCTCCCAGCTGCCCACTGCACTGAGGCTAGGTAACACGGTCACCACCGATAAATCCATGATAATCGAAAACTTCAACAAGCATTTCTCAACGGCTGACCATGCCTTCCGCCTGGCTACTCCAACCTCGGCCAACAGCTCCGTCCCCCCCCACAGCTACTCGCCCAAGCCTCTCCAGGTTCTCCTTTACCCAAATCCAGATAGCAGATGTTCTGAAAGAGCTGCAAAACCTGGACCCGTACAAATCAGCTGGGCTTGACAATCTGGACCCTCTATTTCTGAAACTATCCGCCACCATTGTCGCAACCCCTATTACCAGCCTGTTCAACCTCTCTTTCATATCGTCTGAGATCCCCAAGGATTGGAAAGCTGCCGCAGTCATCCCCCTCTTCAAAGGGGGAGATACCCTGGACCCAAACTGTTAAAGGTCTAAGGTCTAAGGTCTTCGAAAGCCAAGTCAACAAACAGGTCACTGACCATCTCGAATCCCACCGTACCTTCTCCGCTGTGCAATCTGGTTTCCGAGCTGGTCACGGGTGCACCTCAGCCACGCTCAAGGTACTAAACAATATCATAACCGCCATCGATAAAAGACAGTACTGTGCAGCCGTCTTCATCAACCTTGCCAAGGCTTTTGACTCTGTCAATCACCATATTCTTATCGGCAGACTCAGGAGCCTCGGTTTTTCTGATGACTGCCGTGCCTGGTTCACCAACTACTTTGCAAACAGAGTTCAGTGTGTCAAATCGGAGGGCATGCTGTCCAGTCCTCTGGCAGTCTCTATGGGGGTGCCACAGGATTCAATTCTCGGGCTGACTCTTTTCTCTGTATATATCAATGATGTTGCTCTTGCTGCGGGCGATTCCCTTATCCACCTCTACGCAGACGACACCATTCTATATACTTCCGGCCCGTCCTTGGACACTGTGCTATCTAACCTCCAAACGAGTTTCAATGCCATACAACACTCCTTCCGTGGCCTCCAACTGCTCATAAACCCTAGTAAAACCAAATGCATGCTTTTCAACCATTTGTAGCCTGCACCCGCACGCCTGACTAGCATCACCACCCTGGATGGTTCCGACCTTGAATATGTGGACATCTATAAGTACCTAGGTGTCTGGCTAGACTGTAAACTCTCCTTCCAGACTCATATCAAACATCTCCAATCGAAAATCAAATCTAGAGTCGGCTTTCTATTCCGCAACAAAGCCTCCTTCACTCATGCCGCCAAACTTACCCTAGTAAAACGGACTATCCTACCGATCCTCGACTTTGGCGATGTCATCTACAAAATAGCTTCCAACACTCTACTCAGCAAACTGGTTGCAGTTTATCACAGTGCCATCCGTTTTGTCACTAAAGCACCTTATACCACCCACCACTGCGACCTGTATGCTCTAGTCGGCTGGCCCTCGCTACATATTTGTCGCCAGACCCACTGGCTCCAGGTCATCTACAAGTCCATGTTAGGTAAAGCTCCACCTTATCTCAGTTCACTGAGCAGCAGGTGTATCTCTCTGATCATCCCTAAAGCCAACACCTCATTTGGCCGCCTTTCGTTCCAGTTCTCTGCTGCCTGTGACTGGAACGAATTGCAAAAATCGCTGAAGTTGGAGACTTTTATCTCCCTCACCAACTTCAAACATCTGCTATCTGAGCAGCTAACCGATCGCTGCAGCTGTACATAGTCTATCGGTAAATAGCCCACCCATTTTTACCTACCTCATCCCATACTGTTTTTATTTATTTACTTTTCTGCTCTTTTGCACACCAATATCTCTACCTGTACATGACCATCTGATCATTTATCACTCCAGTGTTAATCTGCAAAATTGTAATTATTCGCCTACCTCCTCATGCCTTTTGCACACAATGTATATAGACTCTCTTTTTTTCTACTGTGTTATTGACTTGTTAATTGTTTACTCCATGTGTAACTCTGTGTTGTCTGTTCACACTGCTATGCTTTATCTTGGCCAGGTCGCAGTTGCAAATGAGAACTTGTTCTCAACTAGCCTACCTGGTTAAATAAAGGTGAAATAAAAAATATAAATAAATAACTAAAAAGTGCCTTAGATCTCTAGATCCACATAGAAAACCCATTGAAAAGAGAGTGACCTAAAAAAAAACAATTCTGGATGGTTTCGCCTGCCAAATAAGTTCTGTTATACTCACAGACATAATTTGAACAGTATTAGAAACCTTAGAGTGTTTTAAATCCAAATCTACCAATGTATATCCTAGCTTCTGGGCCTGAATAGCAGGCAGTTTACTTTGGGCACACTTTTCATCCGAACGTGAAAATAGTGCCTCCTAGCCTTAAGACGTTTTAAATAAAAAAATGTTTAAAGAAAAATAAATTTACATTAATATTACTGGTCTGTTTTTACTAAGATGCAACATGTTTTTAATGGATTTAATGTATTGATAGTATCCATCCCCAAAATTCAGACTATTTCAAATTTAACCTGGCTATACCCATGTTGGCATACAAAATAAATATTGGTTGGCTTTCTTTTTTTGTTTGCTGGAAAGGGGAATGGGGAAGGGGAATACTTCAGGGGAATACTATAGAAAGTAACACAGGAACTATTTTTAAATTCATAAGAATACTATAGAGATGCTGCATAATATTTATACTATTGAAATCTTATTGGATATTATTAAAGGTAAAAAAAAATACATACTATAGAGACTCCTATAATCATTCTACAGTATTTTAATAGCAAAATAATATATCATAGCATACTATAAGCTAGATATACGGTTTTTCTAAAAAACATACCGTTTCTTATAGGAATGCTATAGTGCTTTTTCGTAAGGGCAGATCTGGGGAAGGGTACCAAAACATTTCTGCAGCATTGAAGGTCCCCAAGAACACAGTGGCCTCCATCATTCTTATATGGAAGAAGTTTGGATCCACTAACTCTTCCTAGAGCTGGCTGCCCAGCCAAATTGAGCAATCAGGGGAGATGGGCCTTGGTCAGGGGAGAAGGGCCTTGTCAGGGAACCTTTCTCTGCTGCACAATACAGGTGTGCAAGGCTTGTAGCGTCATACCCAAGAAATCTCAAGGCTGTAATCGCTGCAAAGGTGCTTCAACAAAGTAGTGAGTAAAGGGTCTGAATACTTGTTGAGTGAAGAGGAAAAAAATACAATTTAATCCATTTTAGAATAACGCTTTAACCTAACAAAATGTGGAAAGAGTCAAGGGCTCTGAATACTTTCTGAACACAATGTATATCCAATGGAATGTTATGCCACACAGGCCTCCTAGGGAGAAAATGCTATGCCCCACATCAGGCCTATAGAGGAAGCCATTTGGATGGAGACAATCGATGGATATGGAAAACCATGTACAGTTCAAGTCGGAAGTTTACATACACTTAGGTTGGAGTCATTAAAACTCATTTTTCAACCACTCCACAAATATCTTGTTGACAAACTATAGTTTTGGCCAAGTCAGTTAGGACATCTTCTTTGTGCATGACACCAGTAATTTTTCCAACAATTGTTACAAACAGATTATTTCACTTAGAATTCACTGTATCACAATTTCAGTGGGTAAGCAGTTGACTGTGCCTTTAAACAGCTTGGAAAATGATGTCATGGCTGTAGAAGCTTCTGATAGGCTAATTGACATCATTTGAGTCAATTGGAGGTGTACCTGTAGATGTATTTCAGGGCATAACTTCAAAGTCAGTGCCTCTTTGCTTGACATCATGAGAAAATCAAGAGAAATCAGCCAAGACCCCCAAAAAACAATTGTAGACCTGCACAAGTCTTGTTCATCCTTGGGTGCATTTTCGAAACGCCTGAAGGTACCACGTTCATCTGTACAAACAATAGTATGCAAGTAAACACCATGGGACCACGCAGCCGCCATAGAAGGAGACGCGTTCTGTCTCCTAGAGATGAACATACTTTGGTGCGAAAAGTGCAAATCAAGCCCAGAACAACAGCAAAGGACCTTGTGAAGATGCTGGAGGAAACAGGTACAAAAGTATCTATATCCACAGTAAAACTAGTCCTAAATCGACATAACCTGAAAGGCCGCTCAGTAAGGAAGAAGCAACTGCTCAAAAAATGCCATAAAAAAGCCAGACTACAGTTTGCAAGTGCACATGGGGACAAAGATCGTACTTTTTGGAGCAATGTCCTCTGGTCTGATGAAATAAAAATAGAACTGTTTGGCCATAATGACGATCGTTATGTTTGGAGGAAAAAGGAGGAGGCTTGCAAGCCGAAGAACACCATCCCAAACGTGAAGCACGGGGTTGGCAGCAGCATGTTGTGGGAGTGCTTTGCTGCAGGTTGGATTGGTGCACTTTACAAAATAGATGCCATCATGAGGAGTGAAAATGATGTGGATATATTGAAGCAACATCTCAAGACATCAGTCAGTAAATTAAAGCTTGGTCGCAGTGGGGTCTTCCAAATGGACAATGACCCCAAGCATACTTCCAAAGTTGTGGCAAAATGGCATAAGGACAACAAAGTGAAGGTATTGGAGTGGCCATCACAAAGCCATGACCTCAATCCTACAGAAAATGTGTGGGCAGAACTGAAACAGCCTATTCGAGCAAGGAGGCCAGCAGGAATGGGCCAAGATTCACCCAACTTATTGTGGGAAGCTTGTGGAAGGCTACCTGAAGAGTTTGACCCAAGTTAAACAATTTAAAGGCAATGCTACCAAATACTAATTGAGTGTAAGTAAACTTCTGACCCACTGGGGATGTGATAAAAGAAATAAAAGCTGAAATAAATCCTTCTCTCTACTATTATTCTGACATTTCACATTCTTAAAATAAAGTGGTGATCCTAACTGACCTAAGACAGGGATTAAATGTCAGGAATTGTGAAAAACAGTTTAAATGTATTTGGCTAAGGTGTGTGTAAACTTTTAAGAAATACTTGTAAGAAAATTAAGTATTGTGTGCAGTATTGCAGAGCCAAAAAATATTATTTCATCATCTAGATATCATTTCAAAAGGAAGGGATCACTGCCACTACCTCACTCTCCAAATAAAATCTGAAAGCCAAAACGTGTTAACTTTTTTAATTCCTCTATTTATACTCCAAGAGTTGCTGAATTTCCTCTCTACATCATCCAGATATCAAGACAATCAAACCTTGGCCCATAGAGGTGTATTCGTCAGGTGAATAGACTTTTGAGAGCAGCATACTGTGTGTGGAAGGTTTTCTGTAAATCCTTTCTTTCATCACCACACAGGCAGTGAGTAAAGGGACAGAACACTTTCCACCATAGCTTTATCTGCTACCACCTGCAGTTAAAATAATCTGTGCTTGTTAATTATTATAGGAGAAGTGAATACATTATAGAAGTGTATTTGGCCAGACAGAGGCATGGTGAGTCACTCTTTTAGCTTTCACCCCATCTTACAGAGTAGCTCTCTCTCTCTCTCTCTCTCTCTCTCTCTGGTAAAACAACTGCATAGGGCAGACAGTAGATTTGGGTAATACACTTCTTCTTCAGATCAAAAGAGAAGCAAAACAACTTCTGAACTGCTTTTTTGGATGAGAGAGAGGAGGGGTGAAATTGTCTACGTGAGAGAGAGTACATTTTTTAAATTAAATCTATCAACATATATTCCATCTATATATTCATATCAGTAACATCCTGTCTCCCCCACTTTCACCTCCTCTTCTCCCCCTAGTCTCCCCCTTTCATCCAGCAAATGCAGACACATAAACAGCTTTGGCTGTATCCAAGCCTGTTATACGATCCTCAATTTTCAGTTGATGTTACTCCATGCTTCCGATGCATTCAAGTGACTACAGAATGGCACCGTGAAGTGTAAAATTGCTTTGGGTACGAAGCAAAGACTGGAGAAAATAGGGCACAGTGTTTGCGTGTGGTCCAATATGTTTTATTCAACCATGTGGCTGTGTGCTTTTGAAATGTGACAGGTTGTGTTTACAAATCTTTGTCAATTTGTTAAGCTTGACGGCAGCATGTCAACATGTTTTTTGGCCTTACTGAATGCACTACTTTTATGGGCTGTGGTTTTGATAGGAATTTGAAGTGACTGATTCACAAAAAAACTGCTCCTGTCAAAATAAGATGCATATATCTTAAGGATGAAGCTTTGGCAGGATAAAGCTATCTTTTTTTCTGTTCGTTTTTTCATTCGTTCTCATTAGCTGTAGCATTAGTTTTCTTTTTCTGATGAGTCATGTTAGCACAAGGAAAATCAACGATTAGGACACACTTAGAAACTATTGAAATGTTCCTCAAATGTTCCCTGAAGGAATAACAGTCATGCGCAATTTCATGGTTACGGAATTAAGCTGAGACTCAGATTGAGGCTAATCGTGTCTCACAGACGCTGTGGTGTCATACCTGGAAAAGGAATTAGATGAAGTACATTCTATAAACTGCACACACACCTATGCAATACTGGAGTGTCTCTACCTTAGAACAGTAACTGACTATGAGGGAAGTCAAGCCCCAGACCTGTTGATACATCGCTGTAATAGTAGCACACTGTCAGATATCTTTTTGTAAAGCCTAAATTCTGCATTCTTATCACAATATGAATAAATCAGCATGAGGTGGCAAAATGAATTGAGCTTAATAAAATTTTTTAAAAAAGAGTTATTTACTTATTCATAGAATTTACAACGAGGCAGTAAAAATAGCTAAACAAATGATTTAATCGTGCTAATACGATGGTTGGATCATGTGGAGTAATCAATAGCACATACAGTATTTCTGTCAGTGAATAATACTGCAGGGCCAAAATAGCTCTCAAGATACCTCATTCCCTCGCTCTCTAGCCTAGGACCGCCATAAGACAGAGGAAAGATGGAGGAGAGAGGGCGGTAATTCTGATTTTTGCTAATAAGTGGTTGGTTAAAATGAATTGGCTTCTCATACAGTCTCTCCGATGGTTGCAACCAGGGGTTGTTGAGGCGACATCCCTTTAGAATAATATATAAACCAAACCCAAGTGTGTGTGTGTGTGTGTGTGTGTGTGTGTGTGTGTGTGTGTGTGTGTGTGTGTGTGTGTGTGTATCTATGTGCGTGTATGTTTGGGTGCGTGCCTGAGTGTCTGTCTGAGTGTGTGTCATGTGGTTGAACGGAGACTGTTTATCAACATTTTCTGTTTTCATGGCACCCAGCAACTTCATGCTTGACGCGGTGTGAGCTATTGGGCAAAATGTGCTTTTGATTTATTCTGGACATGATTGAATTAGCGAGTGCATGAATATCCTGCTATGTGCGCCTTTTGTGTCCCTTGGCTAAAATAAAACAGACTCTGTATATTGGGATCCCTGAGAATGTACTGTAGCTACTGTTGGTGGAGAATCATGATAGAATGCCTGGTGACAGAGAGAGGCTGATCAAGAGAGTGAATCATAGAGAGAGGATGTTGGAGAACAGAGATGTGATGTGCCTGGTGAGCTCGCTACATTACTGTACTGCCTTAAGAATATTTGCACCTGTTTGGCTTGAATTGGTACTCGGGATCTGCTGGAAGTTCAAACTCTTATGCCCTACACTGCTTCGTACCATGAATGTGCCTCCTGTAGACTCTTCAACCAATTACTCAAAGAATTCATTCAAATCAATCCCAAATACTGCTGAGAAGTATGTGAAACCACAGTCTTAACCACTTTGAATTTCAGGCATCACTTAGGAATTTTAAGGTCAAATACCAGTCCAACATCAACCACTATCCTCACTGCTATCCCTATCCCTAGACCTTAGGTTGAAAAGTAACAAAGGTGAACTCCCCATGTGGTTAGGCACAGCTGTTACTATATTGCCTTATAGGCCAATCTGCCTTATCATCTCAGCCCTACCAGAAGTGTGAAAAGATATGAGGTATGTGTTGATGAGTTGATTTCACACTTGGCAACATGGAGAACTGAATCAAGTGTGGCACAGTGGGTATCCATCCCTCCCTCCAGACTACAGGACTAAAATAGGACAGTGGCAAAGGATTACACTTATCCCTGTCTCTGTTTCTGGCAGACAGATATCTCATCCTCCCCTAAGCTAAGCATGCTACTGCTTTAAACCAGAATAGATAAGACAGTATACGTTTCCTCTGACAGCGCCGCGAGAAGTCTCACAAATGGGAGTCTCTTTCTATCTTTGTCCACTGCATGTTTAAATGATTGATTAAGTAGGTACAGTTGAAGTCAGACGTTTACAACACTTAGGTTGGAGTCATTAAAACTCGTTTTTCAACCACTCCACAAATTTCTTGTTAACAAACTATAGATTTGGTAAGTCAGTTAGGACATCTACTTGGATCATGACACAAGTAATTTTTCCAACAAATGTTTACAGACATATTATTTCACTGTATCATAATTCCAGTGGGTCAGTAGTTTACATACACTAAGTTGACTATGCCTTTAAACAGCTTGGAAAATTCCAGAAAATGATGTCATGGCTGTAGAAGCTTCTGATAGGCTAATTGAAATCATTTGAGTCAATTGGAGGTGTACCTGTGGATGCATTTCAAGGCCTACCTTCAAACTAAGAGCCTCTTTGCTTGACATTATGGGAAAATCAAAAGAAATCAACCAAGACCTAAAAAAAACAATTGTAGACCTCCACAAGTCTGGTTCATCCTTGGGAGCAATTAACAAACGTTCATCTGTACAAACAATAGAATGCAAGTATAAACACCATGGAACCACGCAGCCGTCATACCGCTCAGGAAGGAGACGCGTTCTGTATCCTAGAGATGAACGTACTTTGGTGCGAGAAGAGAGTGTATGTAATGTGAGTGTATGTATTGGAGTGGCCATCACAAAGCCCTGACCTCAAATCCTATAGAAAAATTATGGGCAGAACTGAAAAAGCGGGTGCGAACAAGGAGGCCTACAAACCTGACGCAGTTACACCAGCTCTGTCCGGAGGAATGTGCCAAAATTCACCCAACTTATTGTGGGAGGCTTGTTGAAGGCTACCTGAAACGTTTCACCCAAGTTAAACAATATAAAGGCAATGCTATCAAATACTAATTGAGCGTATGTGAACTTCTGACCCACTGGGAATGTGATGAGAGAAAAAAAATCTTAAATATTCTCTCTAGTATTATTCTGACGATTCACATTCTTAAAATTAAGTGGTGATCCTAACTGACCTAAAACAGGGAATTTTTACTAGGATTAAATGTCAGGAATTGTGAAAAACTGAGTTTAAATGTATTTGGCTAAAATGTATGTAAACTTCCGACTTCAACTGTAGGTCTACAGTGCTGCACTGCATGGGATATTTTGAGAGTCAGAGTGTATTTAAAACAACTTTGTTTGAAAAGTTAACAGGAGTCTAGTATCCTCTATTCAATAGAAAGCTTGTCAACATTCAAAAGGGCTCTGTTCATGCATTCAGGCTTACTTCACCTTCTTTAACTGTACATTTACTTCAAACTCGCTAACAAGGCGCTTGGTAGTTGTTTGTTGAAACACACCCTTGTCGAACAGGAGTCTAATCAGTTCATCTCAACATTACCTGCCTGGTGTTCCATGTCAAGTTCTGTAAGGCAAATATCATCCTTCACCTTCAAAGCTCCCTCCATGTACTGTATACACACACACACACACACACACACACACACACACACACACACAACATAACAGGCGAGCATTGAAAACACACCCGTTTGATTTGTCATCCCGTCTCAATGCGTATTGATTGGAGCTGGGTGGTTTTACACCACACAAACAGAAAGGCAGAGATTGATTTTGTGCCTTGGGCTTGACAGAGCTGCCTTACATTAGAGAGAGCTGAGCCGAGTGGAGTGTAGAGAAGGAGAGAGGAGGCTGGGGCTGGTTGGACTGGAGGAAAAACGAAATAGAAAGAAGGAGACAACATCGAAAATATTTAAAATGATTAAAAAGGGGAAGCATTGTGTGTGAATCAGATAAAGGAAAATACCAGTGTAGAGTTTATACTTGGAGGTCCGCTCATTACAAAGTTTGACCTCTTCCTGACTACTTGTGCCAGATACACACTTAAAACAAATGGTTCTATACAGTGCCAAATAAGGATTATCTTTCTTGTAACCATAGCGGAACCTTTTGGTGTTATATGGAACCTTTTTTTTTGAAGGTTCTATAAAGAACCATGCTCTTAAAGTTCTAAATGGAACCTGGATGGTGTATAAACCCCCCCTATCAACATCAAAGGGACAGCAGTGGAGAAGATGGAAAGTGAAGTTCCTCGAAGTACACATCACAGACAAACCGAAATAGTCCACTTACACACAGTGTGGTGAAGAAGGTACAACAGCGCCTCAAAATGTGGCTTGTCACCCAAAACCCTGACAAACTTTTACAGATGCACAATCGAGAGCATCCTGTCGGGCTGTATCACAGCCTGGTATGGCAACTGCACTGCCCTCAACCGCAAGGCTCTCCAGAGGGTAGTGTGGTCTGCACAACACATCCCCGGGGTCAAACTACCTGTCCTCCATAGCACCTACAGCACTAGATGGCACAGGAAGGCCAAAAAGATATTCAAGGACATCAACCACCCGAGCCACTGCCTGTTCACACCGCTATCATCCTGAAGGTGAGGTCAGTACAGGTGCATCAAAGCTGGGACCGAGAGACTGAAAAACAACTTCGGTCTCAAGGCCATCAGACTGCTAAACAAGCAATCCCTAACTCAGAGAGGCTGCTGCCTACATTGAGACCCAATCACTGGCCACTTTAATAAAGGGATCGCTAGTCACTTTATACAATACACTAAAAATAATGCCACTTTAATAATGTTACATATCTTACATTACTCATACCACATGTATATACTGTATTTTATACCATCTATTGCATCTTGCCTATGCTGCTCGGCCATCGCTCATCCATATACTTACATGTACATATTCTCATTCACCCCTTTAGATGTGTGTATTAGGTCATTGTTGGGGAATTGTTAGATTACTTGTTGGTTATTACCGCACTGTCAGAACTAGAAACACAAGCATTTCACTACACTCGCATTAACATCTGCTAACCATGTGTATGTGACAAACAAAATTGGATTTGATTTCAAATCATTTCAAAGTTTATTTGTCACGTGCACCGAATACAACAGCTTACAGTGAAATGCTTACATACAGGCGCTATACCAATAGGGCAAAAAAGGTATTAGATGAACAATAGGTAAGTAAAGAAGTAAAACAACAGTAAAAAGACAGGCTATATACAGTAGCGAGGCTACATACAGACACCGGTTAGTCAGGCTGATTGAGGTAGCAATAAGAAGAAGGGACTTGTTTGGGCCAAGAAACACGAGCAGTGGACATTAGACCGGTGAAATCTGTCCAAAAAGATTTTTGGTTCTAACCGCCGTGTCTTTGTAAGATGCAGAGTAGGTGAACGGATGATCTCTGCATGTGTGATTCCCACCTTGAAGCATGGAGGAAGAGGTGTGATGGTGTGGGGGTGCTTTGCTGGTGACAATGTCACTGATTTATTTACAATTCAAGGCACACTTAACCAGCATGGCTACCACAGTATTCTGCAGCTGTAGGCCATCCCATCTGGTTTGCACTTGACTAAGGATTGGTAACAGGCTGATTGGTTGGCTATTTGAGCCAGTAAAGGGGGCTTTACTATTCTTAGGTAGCGGAATGACTTTTGAATCCCTCCAGGCCTGAGTGTTCTAGTACTATAGGCTTAAATTGAAGATATGGCAAATAGGAGTGGCAATATCGTCCGCTATTATTATCTTCAGTCATTTTCTTTCCAAGTTGTCAGACTCCGGTGGCTTGCCATTGTTGATAGACAACAATACTTTTTTCACCATGCTCACTTTACGGAATTCAAAATACTATTCTTGTCTTTCATAATTTGGTCATATATACTTGGATGTGTAGTCATGCCTACGTTTGCTAATCTTGCCCATGAAATAATCATTAAAGTAGTTGGAAATATCAGTGGGTTTTTTTGATAAATGAGCCATCTGATTCAATTAATGATGGAGATGAGTTTGCATTTTTTATTGAAGTTACTCCAAAGCTTTTTACTATCATTCTTTGTGTCGTTTATATTTGTTTCATAGTGTAGTTTAGTCACATGATTTCTCAATTTGCAATATGTTTGCCAATCGGTTGTGCAGCCAGACTTTTGCCTTCCTCACACAATTTTTCAAATCCTCATCAATCCACAGGGATTGAACGTTTTTTACCATTTTTAATGGGTGCGTGCTTATTAGTAACTGGGATAAGCAATTTCATGTGTCAAGTGCAACGTCTGTTTGCTCCTATTTAAACAACAAGGACCGACAAATATTATAAAAAACATATAAATCACTACAAAACTTATGGCATGACCTGTTATACACTATATTGGCCCAACCATTAAAACGTTGATATGGCTACTAAACTCATCAAAAAAAGATACGTCCCTTTTTCAGGATCCTGTCTTTCATAGATCATTCGTAAAAATCCAAATAACTTCACAGATCTTCAATGTAAAGGGTTTAAACACTGTTTCCCATGCTTGTTCAATGAACCATAAACAATTAATGAACATGCACCTGTGGAACAGTCGTTAAGACACTAACAGCTTACAGACTGTAAGAAGCCTTTCTTCTGACCCTGAAAAACATCCAAAAGAAAGATGCCCAGGGTCCCTGCTCATCTGCGTGAACGTGCCTTAGGCATGTTGCAAGGAGGCATGAGGACTGCAGATGTGGCCAGGGCAATAAATTGCAATGTCCGTACTATGAGACGCCTAAGACAGCACTACAGGGAGCAGTACTACACCTGCACAGGATCGGTACATCCGAACATCACACCTGCGTGACAGGTACAGGATGGCAACAACAACTGCCCGAGTTACACAAGGAACACACAATCCCTCCATCAGTGCTCAGACTGTCCGCAATAGGCTGGGAGAGGCTTGTAGGCCTGTTGTAAGACAGGTCCTCATCAGGCCACACCGGCAACAACGTTGCCTATGGGCACAAACCCACCGTTGCTGGACAAGAAAGGACTGGCAAAAAGTGCTCTTCACTGATGAGTCGCGGTTTTGTCTCACCAGGGGTGATGGTCGGATTCAAATTTATCATCGAAGGAATGAGCATTACACAGAGGCCTGTACTCTGGAGCGGGATCTATTTGGAGGTGGAGGGTCCATCATGGTCTGGGGCGGTGTGTCACAGCATCATCGGACTGAGCTTGTTGTCATTGCAGTCAATCTCAACGCTGGTTTCATTGCTTTAGTGGGAAGCTTAGCAGAAGTAGATATTTATGTTAGTGCAGGGTGAGCTGCACTCAGTGGACTTCCTACTAGGGCACACTGCCACAGTGCTAAAAGCATGAATCTGGTTCATAGGCATGATTACTGCATACAATAGCCGTAGGATCACCAGGGCAGTTAGAGGGACATAAATTCGGTTACTTATATTGTGTCTACCAATTCCCCGGGTATAATGTACATTTGCTAAAGCATTATGATGATTCAGTGACACAAATTGTCAAGTCATTGTCTCAACACAGCCTTAAAATGCGGTGAAAGGATCCAGGAACCCGAATGAGTGGTTCCCATCCTCCTTAAAAAAAAACTTTTGGAAACAAAACACGTATCAACATTTTCAAAAATGTTCAATTGAGCTGCAATATACAGGTAGCCAGTTTTGAAGAGAAGGAATCCTCCTAAAGCGTTCAATGCCACGATTATAACGATGTGCGCTGAGATTTGGGAAGCAAGTTCAGGGAGTGAGTGTTTTTATAAATAAACACAACATAATACGAAACACGAACAACGCACAGACATCAAATCAAATCAAATTTATTTATATAGCCCTTCGTACATCAGCTGATATCTCAAAGTGCTGTACAGAAACCCAGCCTAAAACCCCAAACAGCAAGCAATGCAGGTGTAGAAGCACGGTGGCTAGGAAAAACTCCCTAGAAAGGCCAAAACCTAGGAAGAAACCTAGAGAGGAACCAGGCTATGTGGGGTGGCCAGTCCTCTTCTGGCTGTGCCGGGTGGAGATTATAACAGAACATGGCCAAGATGTTCAAATGTTCATAAATGACCAGCATGGTCGAATAATAATAAGGCAGAACAGTTGAAACTGGAGCAGCAGCACAGTCAGGTGGAAGTTGAAACTAGAGCAGCAGCATGGCCAGGTGGACTGGGGACAGCAAGGAGTCATCATGTCAGGTAGTCCTGGGGCATGGTCCTAGGGCTCAGGTCAGTTGAAACTGGAACAGCAGCATGGCCAGGTGGACTGGGGACAGCAAGGAGTCATCATGTCAGGTAGTCCTGGAGCTCAGGTCCTAGGGCTCAGGTCCTCCGAGAGAGAGAAAGAGAGAGAGAAGGAGAGAATTAGAGAACGCACACTTAGATTCACACAGGACACCGAATAGGACAGGAGAAGTACTCCAGATATAACAAACTGACCCCAGCCCCCCGACACATAAACTACTGCAGCATAAATACTGGAGGCTGAGACAGGAGCGGTCAGGAGACACTGTGGCCCCATCCGAGGACATGAAACAGAAACAGAAACAATGACGCCTGGGGAAGGAACCAAAGGGAGTGACATGTATAAGGAAGGTAATCAGGGAGGTGATTGAGTCCAGGTGAGTCTGATGACGTGCAGGTGCGCGTAACAATGGTGACAGGTGTGCGCCATAACGAACAGCCTGGTGACCTAGAGGCCAAAGAGGGAGCACACGTGACAACGATTCATATAGGGCACAGTGACAGATACAGATACGGACGGATGTTTGTTTTTTATTAGTGTCTAGCATAGTCAATTAGTTCTTTGAAATCCAGTATCAACTGTTCAGAGCTGCCATTCATAATAAAGCCCACATGGATTACGATAGGACATGGACATCGATTCTGGCATAGTACAGTTGGGAGCAGCTTAGTAATGTCATTTACTCAAGCTCTGGAATAGGACATTGTTTTTGCACAAGGAACATTCACATTTCTTACCATAGAGCTGCCTGAAATCACGGCTGGCGAGAAGGACAAGGAAATCCACCCACTCCCATGCTTCACAGGATTCGGAGAACCTTTTAAGGACAGGAGAGAGACAGGATAACTTTAGCCCGTAGCTTCCTGCACCTGGTGCAGGCCTCCGACAGATAGAGAAGCAATGTTTGATCCAGAGCAGTAACTGAAGGTTGCGACTACAAAATTATAGGGGAAGGAGTAGGAGTAGGCACAGCGGCCTTAGACACAGGTACACCCAGCCACGAAGGTGCAGGAAGATCAGTCTTCAGCGTGGCGAAAATATTCGTTGTTTGTATCCACTCTGGGCCTCTCGTTGGGAGTATAGACTGCTTTGCGGGAAGCCGCTGTCTTTGGCTTCCACGGTTCGTGACATGCGACCATCGTTGAATGCTATGCTCCTCTTGCTGTGCTCCTTTTAACGCCACTATCAGATGGGGGAGGAGAGGCAGGAGACAGTTCCACTGGCAAACGAACTCCGGGCAACAACGCCTTCCAGCCACTGTTGTAGAAAAGGTAAACATTCCACCCTAGTTTCTTATGTAGGCTGGTGACCTGCATGATCAAGGAAGCCACCTCAAGCCTATAATCCTTGGCAAGCAAACAATTGCCGCATTAGAACTCTGAGTGATCCAGTTTGTCCGGAAACAAAGTGTAATACAGCTCCTACAGAGCTGGAACCGTTCATTTACTTCTCCAGACAAAGAGTGCTCCATTGGAAAACTCATCTAGGACTAACAGCTTAGCTAGGTCAGCGGCGCTTTCAAGCAGATTTTAACTTGTCAGTTAAGCGGGATTCCGGGACAAGAAATAGCTTTTAAAAGACAACCGTGTCCAGAATCCATGCAAAAAACAGTTCTGTATTTATATTTAGCAAAGGCTGGTTATGTTTTAGTTAAAAAAATAACAAACCGAGTGTTTCCAGCATACAGTGTTCAGCTGCGCACTGATGATGGCTTGTGTGACTTGTACATTGTGTCTGCAGTGAAAGCACCGAGTGGGTTTTAGAAACTTGGTTTGAGGTTCTTCTAGTCGTCCATTAATTTTACTCTGTTAGTTCAGAACCTAACACTACCAGGTAATAAAACTCTGGCATGTGAAGTCATGCACAATCAATATATCTTCATTTAAAAAACAAATATTAATTTTGAATATTTTTTATAATTTGTCTTTAACTTTCAAAATCGGTAGGGAAGGAAATCGAATGTAATCCCTTTTTATATGAAATTTTAAACAGCTACATGTGAAGACTGTGCAAAGGGTGTGCAGACTTTCACTAGCGAATGTATAATTTATAATGGACCTATATATTTTCAAATAACTTTTTCTGTGCCACATATTGATTTTGACAAACAAAAAAATCCTCCTTTAAATACCAAAATCACGATATGGCCCTCAAGCCGAAAAGTTTGCTCATCCTTGTTCTAGTCATTGAATCAGAGTTTTTGATAAAATAATCATTAGTTATTGCTGATTGATTTAACCCTCTTGGCACAACTGCCTTGTTCTGGTTCATGCTGAAAGGAGCTTTTAGTGAGTGTGAAAGGAGGTGATTGTATTCTTCATTGATTTAAAACCATAAGTCTAAGATAGTCTGCTTATCGTTCAAACAACTCTTAATTGTTTTGTGCTCCCTCGTGTGTTAGCTACAGTGCAACCTATACTGTACGTCAATTTATATTATTTTGTAATTTTCCATCCCCATTCACTCCAGAATAAAATAGTTTGATCAATACCTTGAATCCTTTCTGTATGTCTTTCCAAACGGTCTTACAAACCAAAGATATGGTCATGTCATTGAAAAGAGAGGACCATAATATTACATAATCATAACATGAAACAATTTGCTTACATCCACATGACTTATGATGATACATTTATCCTCCTCACTCTCTCCCTGTCTCTTTCTCTCTAGTTGACTAATCTTGATCAATCAAACCACACATGGAGTTCTCCCTCATGGGAGGGATACAGATATACATGTGCTTGACATTTTTTCCGCTATCGATTACAGAAGCTAAGAGCAGGCAGGACGGAGAGTCGTGGTAAGAGGTCTACGGTGGTGCTATGTGGAAGGGCAAGGTGAGAGCCTCTCAAGAGACAGGATATAACGTCAGAGTGTTTTTACAGGCACAGGATACTATGCCAGGGTGCCACCAGAGTGTGGTGTTCCAACAAAAGTGTCAGAGATAGGGTGAAACGAAATGGAATGCAGCAACGGAGATGAAAGATCTTGGCCCTTCTGTACAGGCCTCATCCAGTATGCCTGGTTCAATATAATTCTAGGAGAGTAGACTCTCAACCTGTTGCCAGATTCTGATGCATTCACCGCTGCTATCACACAGTCAGGGAAAACGACCACGAACACAATGCAAATTATCACTAACTCTAGAATACTTTATAGTAATCAGACTGTTTCGCTTCAGGGGAAAGAGAAAAATGTGTTTTCTGAGACAATTGAAGCTGGGTTTGGGTTGGAAAAATGACTCCATTGTAGCAGTTCTGAACCCCTTTAAGCCACATGCATCCTGACTTGCTCAGTCTTATCAGCGAGTGCAGTTGTCAGTTCTCCCCCATTTGTATCTGAGCTGCTATTTATTATTTCTTTTTTTTAATCTCGGCTCCATTTTTAGGGACATCTTTTATCGGGGTGGTTACCAGACTAATTGAGTCTTGGAGCAACATGTTAGCAATATTTACAGTCATTATCTGCTCTGCTTGACATCTGATACCAAGGCAACCGAGCTAGTCTTAAACAGGCCTGTTTATTTTATTATACACCAGCAGCAGGAAGAACATAGAAAAGACACGTTATCCTCGTTGCCTTTTCTTTTCATATCTCTCCATCTTACCGACTCCAATATGGATATGTGTGGCAATGTCACTTAAGACAATGAAGGGTTTTGATGTGGCTTAATTGAAGCTGGTGTATGGAATTTCATGATAACTAGAATGGCCAAGATTGTCATTCTGATCATTGATATTTAAAAATGGTGTAAATATTTCATAATAAATAACAAATTGCTTAACGAAGGCATTTGTTAAAATAGGTCATACGAAACCTCAGGACACTAAATTTAAGTCAGTCAAAAACTGTATCGATTGATCCAAAAGCGCATAGACTGTAAACACTAAAATAAGTATTTTCTGACTGTAAGACAACAGTTCCCTGCCCAGCTACTGGCCCATCCAAATGACACTTAAACTATATTGAAACTAATTTCACACGTAAGAGATGTGGCCTAAACACAAATTGAAATTGACAATAGTCTGATATGTGAGAATATTATCAATTGTCAAATAGAGAATGAAGAGACTAATGACTAACTCAGGGTGCATTGACAAAGAAAGGGACAGAACTTAACAAATATCACTTCCTCCATATCATTGTACAGAGGTCCATGTTGACCAGATGTTTTGATTGCTACACCCTATCAAAAAAGAGCAGATTCTTAAGGTTTCTAACAAGTATGCTTCACTACTCTAGGCCTACTTGGAGTAGGCTAAACGGTGAGTGTGCATCATTTATAATGGCAAGACCAAGACGAATGGCACTTATACACATTATAATGCCATTCTTGCCTTTGTGCTGATTTCACTATTCACAAGCACGCTTGGTGCTTGTACTGTGGTTTGAATATTTTTTATTTGTTTTGTCGTTAACTTTTACTGTGTTCCAACTCGCATGATTTTTGTTTCATAATTGTAAGAAAATAGTTTTTTCAAATAATTTTTCCTTTTATCAAAAAGCTTACTATTGAGTCCACATTTTCAGCTTAGTATACCACTAGTTAAAAATAAAGTTAATGAAATCAATCACTAACATCCAGTAACATTCATATATGAGCTCCCTTGGTGGCACTGCATCTGTGCAAGAGGCATCACTACAGTCCCTGGTTTGAATCCAGGCTGTACCACATCTGGCCGTGATTGGGAGTCCCATAGGGCGGCGCACTATTGGCCCAGTGTCATAAAATAAATGGTTCCTTTGTTTAGTTGATGTTACTGTAGGCTATATGAAAAAACAACAAGCCACTAAAAACACAGCATTTGAAGTGTAAAATAATTATTAATAATTGTATGCCTTTCTTACAAATTGCATTCCTTTGCTGCAGCTGGCTAAAAACAGAGCAGCATGACTTTCCCTTATTAATGCACATACAGAAATAAGATCAACAACATGTATGCCAGTCTTTCCTGATTGAGGGTTGACGAGAGATTAACTGCTTCTCTTGTAGTTTTACTGTAATGAAAATTCCAGATAATCAGCATAACCAAATAACATTTAGCTCAGACACACATATATACACCAAGACATGCCACCAGGTGTCTCTTCACAGTCCCCAAGTCCAAAACAAATTCAATGCAACGCATGGTATTATACAAGCCATGACCGCATGGAACTCCCTTCCATCTCCAATTACTCAAGCAAACAGCAAAATTACCTTTAAAAAAAGATTTCATGGAATGGTGGGGACTGTGAGAGGACACACGCACAAACAAATGCACACAAATGCACACAGACACTAACACAGACACACACACACACCATTTTTTGTTTGTACAATTATTATATATTATATAATCTCCTTCTCTGAGCAATTGTATTAGTATAAATGAATATAGCATGCAAGTATTCACACTTTTTCCACAATATGTTGTTACAAAGATTAAAATTGATTGAATTGTGCTTTTTGGTCAATCTACACAAAATACTAAAGTTGAAGATAAATTATAATATTTGTAAACCATTTTTGAAAATTAAACACATATCTTGATTAGATAAGTATTCAACCCCCTGAGTCAATGCATGTTAGAATCACCTTTGGCAGCGATTATAGTGATTAGAGCTGTGAGTCTTTCTGGATAAGTCCCTAAGAGCTTTGCAAACCTGGAATGTTTTTTTGTAATTCTTCAAGCTCTATGAAGTTGGTTGTTGATCATTGCTAGACAACCATTTTGAAGACTTTCCTTATATTTTCAAGCCAATTTAAGTCAAAACTGCAACGATGCCACTCAGGAAACTGTAATGTTGTCTTGGTAAGCAACTCCAGTGTATATTTGGCCTTGTTTTTAGGTTAATGTCCTGCTGAAAGGTGAATTTGTCTCCCAGCGTCTGTTGGTAAGCAGACTGAACCACATTTTCCTCTAGGATTTTGCCTGTGATTATCTCTATTCCGTTTTTCTTTTTATCATAAAAATGTCCCTAGTCCTTGTCGATAAGGAGCATAACCATAACATGATACACTCAACACCATGCATGAAAATATGAAGAGTTGGACTTTGCTTCAGGATATAAAGTTAATTTCTTTGCCACATTTCTTGCAGTTTTACTTGTGTGCCTTATTGCAAGTAGGATGCATCTTTTGGAATATTTTTATTATGTACAAGCCTCCTTATTTTACTCTGTCAATTAGGTTAGTTTAGAGCCCCACAGTGAAGGTGTCATGATACCCATAAAACCTAGCGGTCAAACAGGGAAATAGTTCCAATCATAAATCTCTCTAGTACAAGGTGATTTTTATCAGTATATTAATCTCTATTTACTCTCAGATTTGAAAATGCTATTTAGCATCAAAGTAGAAAAACCTGCAAGCTCCTGCACGTCATCTCTAGTTGACACCTATTGTGTCAATTCAAAACTTGAGCTAGACACTTCACAGAATTGTCAATTTAATAAAGACATTTAGCCAATTTAGTCATTACTAAATGTAGCTATCATTAGATAGTTAATCGAGAGATTATTACCTTTGCCTTGATTTGGCAGTCTCATCCAGATCGTTATGGCATTTGTAGTTCTTTATGATATCCACATTAGCATCTAAATACCATTTCATTGGGGGGAGGGGAGAAAAACAGGTGAATATATTGATAAAAGTCACCTTGTCCTAGAGAGATTTACACGGTTATCAAAACTTCAAATCAGGGTAAGCCTACATGAAACACAGCTTTTATTTGAAGTGTTTCTAATCTTGGGTTGCTACTCAAGACAGCTGGTCGTCCGTTCTATCGATTCGGTTGCCAGAGACACCACCCAGTCATACAGTCACGTCATAAAGTGCAGCCATAATAACAGCAAAGTAGCTTCATTTACAGTGGGGAGAACAAGTATTTAAGCTTTTTGAGCAATATGAGATGGAAGGAAGTTCCAGGCAATAAGGGCTCTATATAATACTGTACGCTTCCTCGAATTTGTTCTGGATTTGGGGACTGTGAAAAGACCCCTGGTGGCATGTCTTGTGGGATAAGTCTGTGTGTCAGAGCTGTGTGTAAGTTGACTATACAAACTATTTGGGATTTTCAACACATTGTTTTTTCTAAAAAGAAGTGATGTAGTCAGTCACTCCTCAACTCTTAGCAATGAGAGACTGGCATGCATAGTATTTATATCAGCCCTCTGATTACAATTAAGAGCAAAATGTGCCGCTCTGTTCTGGGCCAACTTCAGCTTAACTAGGTCTTTCCTTGCAGCACTGGACCAAACGACTGGGCCAATAATCAAGATTAGACAACTTGAGCCTGCAGAACTTGCTTTTTGGATTGTGGTGCAAAAAAGCAGAGCATCTCTTTATTACAGCTAGGCCTCTCCCCATCTTTATAACCATTGCATGTATATGTTTTGACCATGACAGTTTACAATCTAAGGTAAAGCCAAGTAATTTAGTCTCCTCAACTTGTTCAACAGCCACACCATTCATTACCAGATTGAGCTGAGGTCTAGCACTTAAGGAATGATTTGTACCAAATACAATGCTCTTAGTTTTAGAGATGTTCAGGACCAGTTTATTACTGGCCACCCATTCCAAAACAGACTGCAACTCTTTGTTAAGGGTTTCAGTGACAACCATTAGCTGTGGTTGCTGATGCGTATGGTTGAATCATCAGCATACATGAACACTCTTGCTTTATGTAATGCAGGTGGCAGGTCATTGGTAAAAATAGAAAAGAGTAGAGGGCATAGAGAGCTGCCCTGTGGTACACCACATTTGACATATTTGACATTAGAGAATCTTCCATTAAAGAAAACCCTTTGAGTTATATTAGATAGATAACTCTGAATCCACATTATGACAGAGGTTGAAACATAAAGCACATACATTTCTTTCAACAGCAGGTTATGGTCAATAATATCAAAGGCTGCACTGAAATCTACAGCTCCCACAATCTATGCTCAGATTTAAAATATGACAGATAAGTAAACCTCCCTGGACTTTGTGGTTAAATCTGTGTTTGAAATTCACTGCCCAACCGAGGGACCTTACAGATAATTCATTTTATGTGTGGGGTATATAGATGAGGTAGTCATTCAGAAATCATGTTAAACACTATTATTGCACACAGAGTGAATCCATGAAACATTATGTGGCTTGTTAAGACAATTTTGACTCCTAAACTTATTTAGGCTTGCCATAACAAAGGGGTTGAATACTTATTGACCTAAGACATTTTAGCTTTTCATCTTTCATTAATTTGTAAGAATTTCAAAAAACATAATTCCACTTTGACATTATGGGGTATTTTGTGTAGGCCAGTGACACAACATCTCAATTGAATCAATTTTAAATTAAGGCTTTAACACAACAAAATGTTTGGGGTTTGAATACTTTCTGAAGGCAATGTAGCTCAGAATTTAACCTATTTATGTCACGCCTGCTCCCACTCTCCCTCCCTGGCGCTCGAGGGCACCAGGCTGCCCAGCATTACGCACTCCTGCCACCATCATTATGCACACCTGCTTCCCTCTTCATGCGCATCAGCAATTCATTGGACTCAATCACCTGTATTGTTACCTCCCCTATTTCTGCCTGTTCCCCAGCTCTGTTCCCCGCTTCTGCATTAAATGTCGTATGTCGTTGTGTTACCCGGTTCTGACACTGTTCCTGTCCTGTTCCACATCTGTGCAATATTAAATGTTCACTCTCCGCACATTCTTCTCTACTCCAGCGTCAGTTCTTACAATTTATTTTATACAGTAATTTTTGCTCATCTTTATTAAGGGTGTCAATATTTTTAGACCTCACTATACATGATGTACAGGCCCAGTGCAGCGACACTGTAATCAGCCTGTGTTTAGCTGGTGTTGAGGAGTCAGGCGCAGGACAGCAGATATGAGTAATGAACGTACTTTACTCAAGAAATCAAATATATACAACACAATAAACTAGCCCACAATAACGGACCGTATACATACAAACAATTACTCACAAACAGACATGGGGGAACAGAGGGTTAAATAATGAACACATATTTGGGGAATTGAAACCAGGTGTGTAAGACAAAGATAAAACAAATGGAAAATGAAAACTGGATCGGCGATGGCTAGAAGGCCGGTGACGTCGACCGCCAAACGACGCCCGAACAAGGAGAGAGACCGACTTTGGCGAAAGTCGTGACAAACATCATTATCTGAAGTTGGCCAATGTTGTCAATTTAATTCAAACCTACCTGAGCACGTATGGCTTGACAAGAAGAAATGTATAACTTGCTTCAATGCCACGTGCTGTGTGGAAAAAGTAAGTGCTAATAAGTGCTGCTCTATTCCAGACATAGGCTTTGTGTGTCTCAAATTAATTAACCCTGTCTGTGTGTACATACACATAATCCCCGAAAGCATCTGAGATTATGTCCCACAGGACCAGAGTCAATAAGGCACTCTTGTTCTTCAGAACAGTCTGTTTGATAACTCATGAACTGCAACCTCCCACACTGTGAGCAAAATGACGTGGATTTATCTCTAAGATAGATAACTGAGGAAATACTGGTATCATTTCAACTGGAATTATTTTGGGACTTGGGTCTGGAAAGAAGGAAGAAGCCTTTTATCAGCACAAATGTTATTTCTCTTTTTTTATTATTTATTTAATTCCTACTATTTTATTTTATTTTTTGTTAGTTTATACAACTATAAGATATGGACCACTGGCTGTGCTGGATGTGATATGAGAAAATGCTCCTCTCTGACAACATAATGATTGATCGCAGTTAGCGGACGGTAAGATGCAAAGGTAATTACAGAGTCAAACAATTCAATTTTAAAAGAAAATGTCAACCTGATAACTGCCATGCTGTGTGGATGTGCTGACCAAGAAATGCACTGGCTTAGAGTATGAATACAATCTAAGTGGTTTCAATTTTGAAATAGAATTTCCTCAATGTAATTTAAACGTAACTGTTGAAAGGATCCACAGGGAACTATGAATGCAGCAAACATGTATCAAGGGAACAGAGAAAAAAGAGCTTCATTTCACATTAGTTTCACTTCCGATGTAATAAGGGATACAGGGTAACTTTTGCACTGTTGGTGGCCTCAATTATTACTGGAAAATAATTTGAATGCAATCAATCACATTTTCTCAATTCCGTTTAAGGACAAATTTGTGCTTTTGTCATAGCATTTCTTAAAAATGTGGTCGTTAATGTGTGTTAACAGACTTGCATAGGCTACACAAGGCAGGCCTGTAAATGGGTGTTACCTTAAGCGTTTTGAGTTCTGTATGGCTCAGAAAGCGAGTTGTGCAATAAGAGAATGCAGAGGGCTCAGACTTTACTCGGGGATATGCTCGACAAATATCACACCTCAGTGCCGTGTTTGCTCTGAGATTTGCCTCTGATTAAACTCCATAAACCCCACTGCCTGTCTGGGCTCTCTTTAATATGAAAGACGATGCATTCAATAATGTCTGAGATGTCGTCAAAGAAAAGCACCGGCACATTCAGTACTGTACCGAGCAAACAGATAAAAGGACCGTGGAAGACATATCCAAGACATATCCATACTTCTGTAAAAGCCTAGCTACCCGCTTGTAAATCTATTCTGACAAGTGTTGTATGGTCCTGTTTGACAGATACAAGTATAATGTATGCATAAGACAAGAGATTTAAGGTGCTGAGCCCGATATATCGAGGAGATCAGTGTTGATTTACAGCAGTATTACTGTGGTGGGAGTGAGAGGAATCCTGAAGTTGCTGTCAGATGTTTTAGAGAAGAGAAAACAGTGGTGTATGAGAGAGAGAACATGACTCGTAAGGCTTCTAAAGAGTGAGCTTAGAGAAGAGCCAGGTAATAGATTTGCTTGGGTCATCTGGTGTCACACAAGCAGCTACAGTTGAAGTCGGACGTTTACATGCACTTATGTTGGAGTCATTAAAACTTATTTTTCAACCACTCCACAAATGTCTCGTTCACAAACTATAGTTTTGGAAAGTCAGTTAGGACATCTACTTCGTGCATGGCACAAGTCATTTCTCCAACAATTGTTTACAGACAGATTATTTCAGTTATAACTCACTGTATCACAATTCCAGTGGGTCAGAAGTTTACATACACTAATTTGACTGTGCCCTTAAACGGCTTGGAAAATTCCAGAAGATTATGTCATGGCTTTAGAAGCTTCTGATAGGCTAATTGACATAATTTGAGTCAATTGGAGATGTAACTGTGGATGCATTTCAATGCCTACCTTCAAACTCAGTGCCTCTTTGCTTGACATCAACAGAAAAAAAAAAAATCCGCCAAGACCTCAGAAAAAAAAATTGTAAACCTCCACAAGTCTGGTTCATCCTTGGAAACAATTTCCAAACGCCTGAAGGTATCACGTTCATCTGTACAAACAATAATACGCAAGTGTAAACACCATGGAACCACGCAGCCATCATACCGTTCAGGAAGGAGACGCTTTCTGTCTCCTAGAGATGAACGTACTTTGGTGCGGAAAGTGCAAGTAAATCACAGAACAACAGCAAAGTACCTTGTGAAGATGCTGGAGGAAACAAGTACAAAAGTAACGATATCCACAGTAAAACGAGTCCTATATTGACATAACCTGAAAGGCCGCTCAGCAAGGAAGAAGCAACTGCTCCAAAACCGCCATAAAAATGCCAGACTACGGTTTCAAACTGCACATGGGGACATAGATGGTACTTTTTGGAGAAATGTCCTCTGGTCTGATGAAAAAAATGGAACTGTTTGGCCATAATGACCATCGTTATGTTTGGAGGAAAAAGGGGGAGGCTTGCAAGCCAAAGAGCACCATCCCAACCGTGAAGCATGGGGGTGGCGGCATCATGTTGTGGGTTTCCTTTGCTGCAGGAGGGGGTGGTGCACATCACAAAATAGATAGCATCATAAGGAAGGGATATTATATGGATATATTGAAGCAACATCTTAAGACATCAGTCAGGAAGTTAAAGCTTGGTTGCAAATGGGTCTTCCAACTGAACAATGACCCCAAGCACAGTTTCAAAGTTGTGGGAAAATGGCATAAGGACAACAAAGTCAAGGTACTGGAGTGGCCATCACAAAGCCCTGACCTCAATACCATAGAAAATGTTTGAGCAGAACTGAAAAAGCGTGTGGAAGCAAGGAGGCCTACGAACCGGACCCAGTTACACCAGGTCTGTCAGGAGGAATGGGCCAAAATTCACCCAACTTTGCCAAATTTAAAGGGAAGGCTACCAAATTCTAATTGAGTGTATGTAAACTTCAAACCCACTGGGAATGTGATGAAAGAAATAAAAGCTGAAATAAATCATTCTCTCTACTAATTGTTCTGACATTTCACATAAAAAAATGAAGTGGTGATCCTAACTGACCTAAGACAGGGTGGCAGGTAGCCTAGCGGTTAGTGTTGGACTCGTAAAGGAAAGGTTGCAAGATCGAATCCCTGACCTGAGAAGGTAAAAATCTGTTGTTCTGCCCCTGAACAAGGCAGTTAACCCACTGTTCCTAGGCTGTCATAGTTTAATATAGGTTAAAAAAAAGACAGGGAATTTTTACTTGGATTAAATGTCAGGAATTGTGAAAAACTGAGTTTAAAACTTCTTAGAGATAGGGGGCAGCATTTCCACTTTTGGATAAATAGCATGCACAATTTCAACTTCCTGCTACTCATGCCAGGAATATATTATATGCATATGATTAGTAGGTGTGGATAGAAAACACTCTGAAGTTTCTAAAAATGGTTCAATCATGTCTGTGACTATAACAGAACTTATGTAGCAGGCAAAACCCCAAGGAAAAACTGTTCAGAATATATATATTTTTTTCCTCTGACAGTTCCCTCAGTTGTCTTTGCCAAGGGAAATTCGATAGCGCCCATTTTACAGTTCCTACGACTTCCACAGGATGTCACCAGTCTTTGGAATTAGGTTGAAGTTAATCATTGGTGAAACGAAGAAGAGGCACATCCTGGAACAACGTTACACTGTTGATAGTTACGCAAGAGGGAAAATTGTGCATGTTTTGTTTACTTTCTCTATCGAATACAGATTGCCCCGTCTACAATTTGATCGATTATTAACGTTTAAATATACCTAAAGTTGTATTACAAAAGTAGTTTGAAATATTTTGGCAAAGTTTATAGGCAACTTTTGAAATGTTTTGTAGTGACGTTGTGTTTTGGAAAGCAGTTTTTTTCCGGATCAAATCTGCTTTATAAATGGACATTTTGGTTATACATGGACGGAATTAATTTAAAAAAAGGACCAATTGTGATGTTTATGGGACATATTGGAGGGCCAACAAAGAAGCTCGTCAAAGGTAATGCATGTTTTATATTTTATTTCAGCATTTTGTGTAGCGCCGGCTACGCTAATTCTTTTGTTTACAACTCGTTCAGGTGGTTCAGGGGGGATGCATGCTATCAGATAATAGCTTCTCATGCTTTCGCCGAAAAGCATTTTTAAAATCTGACATGTTGGCTGGATTCACAACGAGTGTAGCTTTAATTGAGTACCCTGCATGTGTGATTTAATGAAAGTTTGAGTTTTAACGCGTTTTATTTGAATTTGGCGCTCTGCATTTCCCGAGGCTATTGGCCACTTGGGACGCTAGCGTCTCACTATCCCTAAGAGGTTGTCACCACAGCCATGAGTGGACCATGCTTTCACCAGGCGCGTTCACAGGGAAAGGACTTGCGTTCCACCGCTCATCTGAAGTAATTCTAATTCTCCGGTTGGAATGTTATTCAAGATATATGTAAACAACATTCTAAAGATTGATTCAGTACATCGTTTGACATGTTTCTACTCACCGTTACGGAACTTTTGGAATATTTGGTCACTTTATAGTGGACGCGCTTTGTGACTTTGGAATTGTTTACCAAACGCGCTAACCAAAGTAGCTAATTGGACAGAAGTAACGGACATTTTTCGAACAAATCAAGCATTTATTGTGGACCTGGGATTTCTCTGACTGCATTCTGATGAAGTTCATCAAAGGTAAGGAAACATTTATCATGTATTTTCTGGATTCTGTTGACTCCGACATGGCGGCTAATTTGGCTAATGTTCTGAGCTCCGTCTCAGATTATTGCATGGGTTGTTTTTCCGTAAACCTTTTTTAAAATCTGACACAGCGGTTGCATTAAGGAGAGGTATATCTATAATTCTATTTATAACTTGTATTATCATCTACATTTATGATGAGTATTTCTGTTGAAATGATGTGGCTATGCAAAATCACTTGATATTTTTGGAACTAGTGAATCTAAATAGCCAATGTAAACTCAGGTTTTTTTATATAAATATGAACTTTATCAAACAAAACATGCATGTATTGTGTAACATGAAGTCCTATGAGTGTCATCTGATTAAGATAATTCAAGGTTAGTGATTAATTTGATCTTTATTTATGCTTTTTGTGAATGCCATATTTTGCTGGAAAATGACTGTGCTTATTGTGGTTTGGTGGAGACCTAACAATCGTTTGTAGTGCTTTCGCTGAAAAGCCTATTTGAAATCAGACACTTTGGTGGGATTAACAACAAGAATAGCTTTAAATGATATAAGACACATGTATGTTTTAGGAATTGTAATTATGAGATTTCTGTGGTTTGAATTTGGCGCCCTCTATTTTCACTGGTAGTTGTCATATCGATCCCGATGTCGGGATTGCAGCCATAACAGGTTTTAAACATTCACAGTGTAGGTTGGAAAAAGTATGTGAACCCCAAGGCTAATGACTTCTCCAACAGCTAATCGGAGTCAGGAGTCCGCTAACCTGGAGTCCATTCAATGAGACGAGATTGGAGATGTTGGTTAGAGCTGCCTTGCCTATAAAAAAACACTCAGAAAATTAGAATTTGCTATTCACAAGAAGCATTGCCTGATGTGAACCATGCCTCGAACGAAAGAGATCTCAGAAGACCTAAGATTAAGAATTGTTAACTTGCATATAGCTGGAAAGGTTTACAAAAGTATCTCTAAAAGCCTTGATGCCCATCAGTCCACGGTAAGACAACTTGTCCGTAAATCGAGAAAGTTCAGCACTGTTGCTCCTCTCCCAAGGAGTGGCCACCCTGCAAGATGACTGCAATAGCACAGTGCAGAATGCTCAATGAGGTTCAGAAGAATCCGAGAGTGTCAGCTAAAGACTTACAGAGATCTCTTGAACATGCTACCATCTCTGTTGACAGGTCTTCAATACGTAAAACACTAAACAAGAATGGTGTTCATGGGAGGGCACGATGGAAGAATCCACTGCTGTCCAAGAAAAGCATTGCTGCACGTCTTAAGTTTGCAAAAGTGAACTGGCAAAATATTCTGTGGACAGATAAAACTACAGTTGAGTTGTTTTGGAAGGAACACACAACACTGTGTGTGGAGGAAAAAAAGGCACAGCACACTTTCGTGTCTTTGGCTATGCCGGATTAAGTGATATGACATGCTATTCTATAAAATCCTTTCTCTGTAATTAATATTACCTGATTGAGCTAATCATGTAAATGTAATTCACTAGAAAGTCGGGGCACCACAAAATAATATTTATAGAGCGGCTATCTTCCGAATAAACTGTTAAAGACCTAGTAATATTTTACATCAATAGTAGTCAATATTAATCGTCACCTTATTTCAGTCTCATCTGAAAGTTGTAAATTCTTGGTATCTTCACAAACCCTGGCTAACAAGTTGAGTCAGCAATACAAAATTGGGTTTAATTATTTATTTACTAAATACCTAACTAATCACACAGAATTACATATACACAGAATGAATCATACACTGATTACAAATTATGTCATAAAGGAAAACGTCCCTAGCGGACGGAACAGATATGACAGCTGGTTACAGAAAGAACGGGGGTTGGGTTTGAGTGAAAGAGCGGGAAGACTTGAGGAACAAAGGGAGAAGCTATGTCTCTATCGGGCCGTAGGCTGCTACTCTATCGTAAATACAGAATCGTATGCATTCTAAATTACCGCCCATTTGGAAAAGGAAAATGCAATAAATATTTACTCTGAGCTGAGCTTCAATAGGTTGGTGGTAGATGGAAGGCCGTGTTGCCCAACAGAGTCCTTTGTCCTTTGAAGAGTGTCTCTGGTGGTGAACGGAATACGTTGTAGTGTCGTCGTTGTGTGGTAGATGGGATACTGTCCGTCCTTTCCTATCCCACATTTACAGCGGCCGATGCTAACTCAACGGCTAGGAGGTATCACTTCTGTAGTGAGCAGAGCTCTAACTTCATGAAAACCCAAATCTCTCATTTGGAAGCTAAAATTACATTTAATCTTTTCACAAATAGTGTCATATTTAAACATTTAAATTGCACAACAATTCCATGTGAATCTGATAACTAGAATGTGTAGACTTTCCCAGATACAGTTTGTCGTCCTGTCATCAGTCATAATGTCTCAGATGACAACCGAACTGACATCATATTCATTAAGTACCAACGCATAATTCAACTGGTTCTATTACCGAAATATGGTTCTTTAGAGTCCTTCAGTAGAGCCAGAGAGAGAGGGAAGGGAGAAAGGTATTAATGGGGGGGTCATAAACCTTACCCACAGGCCAACGTCATGACAACACCAACATCAAAACCTCATCCCAACTGTAAAGTATGGTGGAGGGAGCATCATGGTTTGGAGCAGCTTTGCTGCCTCAGGGCCTGGACTGCTTGCTATCATTGACGTAAAAATGAATTCCCAAGTTTATCAAGACATTTTGCAGGAGAATGTCAGGCTATTGTCTGCCAATTGAAGCTCAACAGAAGTTAGGTGATGCAATAGGACAACGACCCAAAATACAGAAGTAAATTAACAACAGACTGGCTTCAACAGAAGAAAATACGCTTTCTGGAGTGACCAAGTCAGAGTTCTAACCTCATCCCAATTGAAATGCTGTAGCATGACCTCGAGAGCAGTTCACACAAGACATCCCAAGAATATTGCTGAACTGAAACAGTTTTGTAAATAGGAATGGTCCAAAATTACTCCTTATTGTTGTGCAGGTCTGATCCCAACTACAAAAAACGTTTGGTTGAGGTTATTGCTGCCAAAGAAGGGTCAACCAGTTATTAAATCCAAGGGTTCACATACTTTCCCCACCCAGCACTGTGAATGGTTACACAGTCTGTTCAGTAACGACATGAAAACGTATAATTGTTTGTGTGTTATTACTTTAAACAGACTGTGTTTAGCAAATTTTATGACCAATTTATGCAGGAACCCAGAAATGCCACTATTATTTGAGACCAGGCAGGTGTAATCCACTTCACAGTAAGTATATAAAACTCCAAGGTCTAACCCTATTCTCCACTGTCCCTGAGACTATACCTAGAGAGGGCTGTTGTCGTAATGCCATAATGCGTCTGTCTGCTGAATAACAGCCAACCTTGAGAGGGTGAGGTCAATGGCGCTCACCTCCCCCTTTACCTCCTGTTGATGCTGGACCAGTCAGCGAGGTCAGAGGTCAGACACCAGCGGTGTTGCTTCCTGTGTGCACACAGGAACAGGGTTACCATGTAAACAGCTTACCATGTAAGAAGCAGGAATACCTTTTACATTTATGCTATTTATTAGACTGAGGAGCAGGAGAGGCCATGGTGTTGTTACTGAATGTGAGCAGTTATTGAAAAACCAATGGATATGAGTCATTGAGCAATTGTAAAGGGAGTGAGAGAGCTTGTAAAAGTAAGAGAGGCAAATGTTGTTCCGGTACAAAAGGTGATGTGTCAGGGATCAAATATATAGTCTGAGTGAGTTTCAGCAATGAGTAGGCTACTGTCACGCCTTGGTCTTAGTATTTTGTGTTTTCTTAATTATTTGTTCAGGCCAAGGTGTGACATGGGTTTATTGTGTTGTCTTATTGGGGTTTTTGTAGGCATTGGGATTGTGGCTGATTAGGGGTGTGTCTAGCATAGGCTTGGCTGCCTGAGGCGGTTCTCAATCAGAGTCAGGTGATTCTCGTTGTCTCTGATTGGGAACCATATTTAGGTAGCCTGGGTTTCACTGTGTATTTTGTGGGTGATTGTTCCTGTCTTTGTGTTTGCACCAGATAGGGCTGTTTCGGTTATCACATTACGTTTATTGTTTTTTTTGTAAGTTCGTGTTTCTTTATTATTTAATAAACATGGATTGCAATAGCCACGCTGCATTTTGGTCCGATCCTTGCTACACCTCTTCGTCAGAGGAGGAGATAGAAGAAAGCCGTTACAGAATCACCCACCACACCCGGACCGAGCGGCGTGGTAACAGGCAGCGACAGCAGGAGCAGCGAATTGAGGAATGGACATGGGAGGACGTTATGGACAGCAGGAGTATGGAGTATACGACTTGGGAGGAAATAGACAGGTGGGCGATCGACCCAGAGAGAGTGCCGGAGCCCGCCTGGGATTCGCTGGAGCAGTGCGAAGAGGGCTACAGGAGAATGGAGTCGAAGAAAAAGACACGGCGGCGCAGAAAGAAACCTGAAAAGCAGCCCCAAAAATTGGGGGGGGGCTCAGTGAGAGAGTGGCAGAGTCAGGAGTCAGACCTGAGCCAACTCTCTCTGTTAATCGTGAGGAGCAGCGATCAAAGGACTTCTGGACTTGGGAGGAGATATTGGACGGAAAAGGACCATGGGCGCAGCCTGGTGAATATCGACGCTCCAAAGAAGAACTAGAGGCGGCGAGAGCGGAGAGGCGCTGGTATGAAGAGGCAGCACGGCGACGCGGATGGAAGCCTGAGAGTCACCTCCAAAAATGTATTGGGGGGGGGGGCTCACAGGGAGTATGGCGATGCCAGGTAGGAGACCTGCGCAAACTCCCTGTGCTTACCGGGGGGCTAGAGAGACCGGGCAGGCACCGTGTTATGCTATGGAGCGCACGGTGTCTCCAGTGCGGGTGCATAGCCCGGTGCGGTACATACCAGCTCTTCGTATTGGCCGGGCTAGAGTGGGCATCGAGCCAGGTAAAGTTGGGCAGGCTCGGTGCTCAAGAGCTCCAGTGCGCCTGCACGGTCCGGTCTATCCAGAGCCACCTCCACACACCAGTCCTCCAGTAGCAGCTCCCCGCACCAGGCTTCCTGTGCGTGTCCTCGATCCAGTACCACCAGTTCCAGCACCACGCACCAGGCCTTCAGTGCGCCTCGCCTGTTCAGCACAGCCAGAGCCTTCCTTCCCTCTAGCGCTGCCGGAGCCTCCCGCCTGTTCAGCACAGCCAGAGCCATCCTTCTCTCTAGCGCTGTCGGAGCCTCCCGCCTGTTCAGCGCAGCCAGCGTTTTCCTCCTCTCCGGCGCTGTCGGAGTCTCCCGCCTGTTCAGCGCTTCCAGAGCCTTCCTCCTCTACAGCGCTGCCGGAGCCTCCTGCCTGTTCAACGCAGCCAGAGCTGTCAGTCTGCATAGAGCAGCCAGAGCTGCCAACCTGCATGGAGCAGCCTGAGCTGTCAGAATGCATGGAGCAGCCAGAGCTGCCAGACTGCATGGAGCAGCCTGAGCTGTCAGTCTGCATGGAGCAGCCTGAGCTGTCAATCTGCATAGAGCTGCCAGTCTGCATGGAGCAGCCAAAGCTGCCAGTCTGCATGGAGCAGCCAGAGCTGTCAATCTGCATAGAGCTGCCAGTCTGCATGGAGCAGCCAAAGCTGCCAGTCTGCATGGAGCAGCCAGAGCTGCCAGTTTGCATGGAGCAGGCAGAGCTGTCAGTCTGCATAGAGCTGCCAGTCTGCATGGATTAGCCAAAGCCGCCAGTCTGCATGGAGCAGCCAGAGCTGCCAGTCTGCATGGAGCAGCCAGAGCAGCTAGATCCGCCAGTCAGCCATGATCTTCCAGATCTGCCAGTCAACCAGATTCTTCCAGATCTGCCAGTCAACCAGATTCTTCCAGATCTGCCAGTCAGCCATGATCTTCCAGATCTGCCAGTCAACCAGACTCTTCCAGATCCGCCAGCCAGCCAGGATCTGCCGGAGCCAACTACCTGCCTGAGCTTCATCTCAGTACTGGGCTTCCTCTCAGTACCGGGCCTCCTCTCAGTACCGGGCTTCCTCTCAGTACCGGGCTTCCCCTCAGTCCCGGGCTTCCCCTCAGTCCCGGGCTGCCCCTCAGTCCCGAGCTGCCCCTCAGTCCCGAGCAGCCCCTCAGTCCCGAGCTTCCCCTCAGTTCCGAGCTGCCTCAGTCCCGAGCTGCCCCTCAGTCCCGAGCTGTCCCTCAGTCCCGAGCTGCCCATCAGTCACGAGCTGCCCCTCAGTCCAGTGGGGTTCTGGGTGAGGACTATTAGGCCATGGTCGGCGGCGAGGGTGGATTATCCCAGGACGCGAAGGGGAGGAACTAAGACATTTATGGAGTGGGGTCCACGTCCCGAGCCGGAGACGCCACCATGGACAGACGCCCACCCGGACCCTCCCTATGGTTTTGAGGTGCGTCCGGGAGTCCGCACCTTGGGGGGGGTGGGGTTCTGTCACGCCTTGGTCTTAGTATTTTGTGTTTTCTTTAATTATTTGTTCAGGCCAGGGTGTGACATGGGTTTATTGTGTTGTCTTATTGGGGTTTTTGTAGGCATTGGGATTGTGGCTGATTAGGGGTGTGTCTAGCATAGGCTTGGCTGCCTGAGGCGGTTCTCAATCAGAGTCAGGTGATTCTCGTTGTCTCTGATTGGGAACCATATTTAGGTAGCCTGGGTTTCACTGTGTATTTTGTGGGTGATTGTTCCTGTCTTTGTGTTTGCACCAGATAGGGCTGTTTCGGTTTTCACATTACGTTTATTGTTTTTTTTGTAAGTTCGTGTTTCTTTATTATTTAATAAACATGGATTGCAATAGCCACGCTGCATTTTGGTCCGATCCTTGCTACACCTCTTAGTCAGAGGAGGAGATAGAAGAAAGCCGTAACAGCTACCTGGTATTTTGACAGTTTAAAATGTTGGTTTATTACTTGTTCATTTCACATATTTAATACATTTGAAGATACAGTAAAAACATGATATTAGTTTAGGAAGCTATCTTTAACCATGAGGGGCAACATTATTGTGATTTAACAACTTGTGGAGCAGGGTAAACTTTCATCCATGTTGCTTTAGCTGCAGTATGCAACCTTAACCGTGAAGGGAGATGGAGATCTCTTCATCACAGCAGAATGGATGGCTTCATAATTCTATAGGCAGTTGATGGAGGGCTGGAGGGAGGAAAGGAGCGAGGAAAGAAAGAAGGGAGGAGCGAGGGTGACATCTACAGCACTCGGTGTCACAAGACTAAGAAGATCATCAAGGACCTCGGCCACCCTAGTCACGCCCTGTTCACCTCGCTACCATCAAGAACAGGTGCATCAAAGTTGGGCACCGAGAGACAGAATCTGGTCATCAATGTCTAGGCCATCAAACTGTTAAACATATTACCTCAATTACCTCAACTAACCTGTACCTCCACACATTGACTCGGTACCGGTACCCCCTGTATATAGCCTTGTAATTGAAATTTTATTGTATTGTTATTCTTTAATTTTTTACTATAATTTATTTAGTAAATATTTTTCTTAACTCTTATTTTCCTTAGAACTGCATTGTTGGTTAAGGGCTTGTAAAATACGCATTTCACAGTAAGGTTGTATTCGGCTCATGTGACAAATAGAATTTAAAAAAATTTGGACCACTAGCCGGCCTCAGCCCTGTACCCTGCCCTGAACCTTATTTTAGTTTATAATGTTTATATACTGTTTTACCCACTTTATATGTACAGTATATATTGTATTCTAGTCAAGGCTCATCCTATATAACTACAGCTGCACACACCTTTTATATTCATACACTGTCCATAATGTTTATACACACCATTCTACAGTTGAAGTCGGAAGTTTACATACACTTTACAAATACATTGAAACTCAGTTTTTCACAATTCCTGACATTTAATACTGGTAAAAAATGTCCTGTCTTAGGTCAGTTATGATTACCACTTTATTATAAGAATGTGAAATGTCAGAATAATAGTAGAGAGAATAAATTATTTCAGCTTTTATTTCATTCATCACATTCCCAGTGAGTCAGAAGTTTACATACACTCAATTAGTATTTGGCAGCATTAACTTGGGTCAAATGTTTCGGGTTGCCTTCCACAAGCTTCCCAAAATAAGTTGGGTGAATTTTGGCCCATTCCTCCTGACAGAGCTGATGTAACTGAGTCAGGTTTGTTGGCCACCTTGCTCGCGCACACTTTTTCAGTTCTGGCCACACATTTTCTATGGGATTGAGGTCAGGGCTTTGTGATGGCCACTCCAATACCTTGACTTTGTTGTTCTTAAGCCATTTTGCCACAACTTTGGAAGTATGCTTCGGGTCAGTGTCCATTTGGAAGACACATTTGCGACCAAGCTTTAACATCCTGACTAATAACTTGAGATGTTGCTTCAATATATCCAAATAATTTACCTGCGTCATGATGCCATCTATTTTGTGAAGTGCATCAGTCCCTCCTGCAAAGCACCCCCACAACATGATGCTGCCATCCCCGTGCTTTGGGATGGTGTTCTTCGGCTTGCAAGCCTCCCCCTTTTTCCTCCAAACATAACGATGGTCATTAAGGCGAAACAGTTCTATTTTTGTTTCAACAGACCAGAGAACATTTCTCCAAAAAGTACCATCTTTGTCCCCATGTACAGTTGTAATCCGTAGTCTGGCATTTTTATGGCGGTTTTGGAGCAGTGGTTTCTAACTTGCTGAGCAGCCTTTCAGGTTATGTCGATATATGAATTGTTTTACTGTGGATAGAGATACTTTTGTACCAGTTTCCTCCAGCATCTTCACAAGGTCCTTTGCTGTTGTCCTGGGATTGATTTTCACTTTTCACACTAAAGTACATTCATCTCTAGGAGACAGAACACGTCTCCTTCCTGAATGGTATGACGGCTACGTGGTCGCATGGTGTTTATACTTGCGTACTATTGTTTGTACAGATAAACGTGGTACCTTCAGGCGTTTGGAAATTGCTCCCAAGGATGAACCAGACTTTTGGAGGTTCACAATTTGGTCTTGGCTGATTTCTCTTGATTTTCCCATGATGTCAAGCAAAGAGGCACTGAGTTTGAAGGTAGGCCTTGAAATACATCCACAGGTACACCTCCAATTGACTCAAATGATGTCAATTAGCCTATCAGAAGCTACTAAAGCCATGACATAGTTTTCGGGAATTTTCCAAGCTGTTTAAAGGGACAGTCAACTTAGTGTATGTAAACTTCTGACCCACTGGAATTGTGACACAGTGAATTATATGTGAAATAATCTGTCTATAAACAATTGTTGGAGAAATTATTTGTGTCATGCACAAAGTAGATGTCCTAACTGACTTGCCAAAACTATAGTTTGTTCATAAGAAATTTGTGGAGTGGTTGAAAAACAAGTTTTAATGACTCCATCCTAATATGTTTATAGATTAGTATACACCTTCCTAATATTAAGTTGAATATTTTGTTTTGCCCATTCACCCTCTGAATGTCACAGATACACAATCCATGTCTCAATTCTCTCAAGTATTAAAAATCCATATTCAACCCTTTATCAACAATAATTCAAGTGGAATTAACAAACAACATCAATTTGGAATCATAGCTTTCACTAGGATTCACCCGGTCAGTTTATGTCATGGAAAGAGCAGGTGTTCTTAATGTTTGTATACTGTGTTTACACACTGAACAAAAACACTTTTCCAGCTGCCATCTGTGCAAACCCACAGTTTCATCAGCTGTCCGGGTGGCTGTTTGCAGACGGCCCCGCAGGTGAAGAAGCCGGATGTAGAGATCCTGGCGTGGTTACACATGGTCTGCGGTTGTTAGGCTAGTTGGACATACTGGCAAGTTCTCTAAAACGATGTTGGAGGCTGTTTATTCTCTGGGAACAGCTCTGGTGGACACTCCTGCAATCAGCATGCCAATTTCATGCTCCCTCAAATTGCATGCTCCCTCAATTGCATGCTCCCTCTTAGGTGCATGGTTGAGAAACAAGTTGGTAGCCGGCTAGTGATGGCTATTTTAACGGTCTGATGGCCTTGACATAGAAGCTGTTTTTCAGTCTTTCTGTCCCAGCTTTAATGCACCTGTACTGACCTCACCTTCTGGATGATAGCGGGGTGAACAAGCCGTGGATCAGGTGGTTGATGTCCTTGATGATCTTTTTGTTCTTCCTGTTACATCGGGTGCTGTAGGTGTCCTGGAGGGCAGGCAGTGTGCTGTACCAGGTGGTGATACAGCCCGAAAGGATGCCCTCAATTGTGCATCTGTAAAGGTTTTCTGAGGGTCTTAGCGGTCAAGCCGAATTTTCCAGCCTCCGGCGGTTGAAGAAGCGCCTGATAATTGAGTTGTAGGCGTGCGTGGCCACACAGTCATGTGTGAACAGGGAGTACAGGACGGTACTGAGCACGCACCCTTGTTGGTCCCCAGTGTTGAGGATCAGCAATATCCAAAAGTTATTTCCGGCTGTATTTAATAACACAAAAAATGTTCTGGGATAATAATGTAAGAAATAGCACACACACACACAAAATACTGCAAAGTTGCTTAGGAACTAGAAGCAGAGCTGCCATGTCTGTCGGCGCCACCTTTGCCATCTAGTATTGCTAGTTATTATTACTGCACTTTTGGAGCTAGAAACACAAGCATTTCGTTGCACCTGCTATAACATCTCAAGTCTGTGTACTGGACAAATTGAAGAAGGAGAGGGAAGACGTAGTGATTGAAACAGGAGGTCTCTCCAGAGTTTAACACTCACTGCAACAGTGCGAAAAGCTCATAGACACACATGAATAACTTGAAGCAGATCTTTCAAAAACAGAAGTGAAAACCAATTTCCCTTTTTGTCCATATGGAGCAGAGGGGAGGGGATAAGGGAAGTCTCTGTGTCTGTTGTTATTAAAAGTGGATCTGCCCTCATTCAGACTAGGGCTGAACCGTAGGATGGGAGGGAGATGGACTATTATCAGTTGTTGTCATTCACCACGGTTCTGTGTATCACTGGGGGGAAATTGGGGTTGAGGAGGCCTATGCTACACTGTCAGAACAACATCCATGTAAACGCTGCTAGGAGAGTTGTTGATGTCGATGTGACATTTCTGCATAGATATTGAATTTCACTAGGACTACACCAATGACTACTCCTATTGATAACTATTTTGTTTGTTTTGATACAGTGATTATACATAGTCAGAAAAAACACATGAAAAAAGGTGTGCATTAGGCTGAAAATAATGCACCTTGTATACAGTTGCTAATGACTGTCAATGACAATTCAAAGTATACAGGTGTAGGATCTTAATTTGATCACACTTTTGTGGCTGAGAATGGAAATGCAGATGAGCTTTGTGATTTACATAAAGTCACTGAAAACCCACACTAACACATGGTTATATTAACAGTATTGCACCATTCACGTAGCCTACTTTTGTCCAGCTAATAGCTGAAACACTAATCAAACACAATTATGAAATAATCCACGGATGGGCAACTCCAGTCCTCGGGGGGCCGGAGTGGAGTCCCACTTTTTTACCCGTTCCTAGCTAACACACCTGATTAAAGTGATTGCATTCTAAATTGCATTCGAAACTGAATGAAAACGTGATTATAAGAGTCAGGTGTGTTGGCTGGGACTGGGGCAAAACTGTGACAGCAATTAAGATCCTTTATCTGTAGCTAGTTGTTGCCACAGAAAAAAACAAACATACCCCTTGGCTCTTTGGCTCATAAATAGCTTCTTTGATGAGAGGTTCCTGCCAGCGTTTGTTGCTACACCCCGGCAAACTCACTGACCGATGCCAAGCCAAAACGCACAACTTTGAGGCAAGGTCATTGATCCTTAGCCATTGAAATATTGAATAAACATTATGGGGAAAGAACTGCAGTGCTGTCGGTTGCCATAGTAACTGGCTAAATGTGCTTTGACTGAGTTATTTTCAGTATGAACTCTGCTGTGTCACAAGCAAGTCACAGTAACATACTATATGCGACATTACATACACATACGTCAATGCGAAAACAATAAACCGCATAGAATACTGAACGCTAATACTCACAAGCTTAATCCTGCACGAATTACGGCAGGTAACAGGTGCCCTATATACCCACAGAAATCAAAGCAATTGAAACCAGGTGTGAAAAGGAACACAGACAAAACAACCAGAAAAATAAAAAAGGGATCAGTAGCGGCTAGTAAACCGGCGACGCCGAGCACCGCCCGAATAGGGAGAGGAGTTACCTTCGGTAGAAGTCGTGACAATATGATAAACCCTGTAATTGTTGAACCCATGTAATGGTTCATGTTTGATTAATTAATTAATGTGTCAGTCAGTCAGGTATTGGAGCACACATTCAATAGCTTGGTTTATTTATGATGAATAAATGAAGAATCATCAGATTGCAATGCCGAGAATCAAGTACAAGTAATGCAAAGGCATCTATACATGTGATGCATCAATCCAGATGATGCATGTTTAACTTTATTATACAACTCTTAGATGCAGAGAAAATTCTACACAACTGGTAACTAACTACCTTGTACCAAATGTCAGTGTAGTGCTATGCACCGTACACGTGACTTCTCAATTCATTCAGACCAGTCAGTCAGGGTTCAAAGGGAATGGATGATCACCCAGCAGGCCTGGATATGTTATGGCTGCTGCTTCACACTCTCAGGATAAACAGGTCAAGGTATAGCAGCCCAGAAATCGACACAGGGAAATGACTAAATCATCGACTGGCACTCAAGCTAAAGGGGAAACTATTGATTTGTATCTTGTTTTTTCTCAAGATGATGGACGTCTCGAGGACATGCGATGAGCAGTCAGTTCCTTTCCCTTTCCCCACGTTATGATTTACAGAACACTGACGTCGATGGTGGAATGTGTGTGTGTGTGAGTGTACGTGGGTGGTGGGGGCCGGTGAGTGGTTGTGGGGGGTGAGAGATTGAGTTACTGGTGGTTTCTCTCCTTCTTTCCAAGTGAAGCGAGTGAATAAATTATTCTGTTCATTGTGCTATTTATTCATAGAATTCTTGTGCAACACAATATACTTCCCACCTCCGTTGACGAGCTTCCCAACCAATGCACAGCTCTGCGTCATACTAAAAGATAATACAAAGAAAAAAGCAACCGTTCTTATGTCTTTTTTTTGTACCATCATCTTTGAAATGCAAAAGTATGTGTATGTACAACATTTTAAACTGATCCAATTAACCATTGCATTTCTGTTCAAAATGTTGTATCAAGACTGCCTAAATGTGTCTAATTGGTTTATTAATAGCTTTTCATGTTCAAAATAGTGCACTCTCCTCAATCAATAGCATGGTATTCTTTAACTGTAATAGCTGCTGTAAATTGGACATTGCAGTGGGATGAACAAGAATTTGAGCTTTCTGCCAATATCAGATATGTCTATGTCCTGGGAAATGTTCTTGTTACTTACAACCTCAGGCTAATCGCATTAGCCTATGTTAGCTCAACGTCCCGCAGGGGACCCACTGATCCAAAAGAAGTCAATAAGAGACAAAATGACTGTTTGTTCCTCTTGAGACACCACAGAAACAGGTACACTTCCTCAAAATAGTCTAAATGAATCTAAGATACTGTAACTTAAGAAATCTGTAAAAAAACACACAAAAAAAAACGCTTTTGCAGAGAAAGTCTTAGTCGCTCAATTTTACATCTATCTAAGCTGTGTGGTGTAATATTTCTCAAGATAAAAAATGTGCATGAAAACTAGTCGGCTGTTGTTGAATGTCATCAAACACTTAATTGAATCATCCTTACTCTTGACCAATCACCGGCGAAGGGGCGTAGACTTCAGCAACAGAACTTCGACAAGCCTCAAGAAAAAAATGGTGTGCTCTAACAGACATAAAATAAACTGCCGAATGCTGCCAAACCCCAATATTAACAAAAATGTCACAGAATGTTGTCATAATATTTGCACAAACTGTACAGTAAGCTTAAGCACGGCTCTGAGAAATACTTTTGCAAGATTTTATGACTACATGACAGCCTATAGCCCAGCAGAAAAGTCACTCTATCCTTGATTCCCATTAACTTGTCAGAATGACAAGCGTATGCCTAGTTGACGTGTAGTTGCCATACTTTTATGGGATCTCTTCAACATTGATGACGCAGCTCCACTTCATGTGTCGGAGGTGTCCAACCTGTTGTCATAGTCGGCCATTACTTTGGACAGGTATGTTGTTCTTCGTGGCAGCCTCACCCTCTTGTCAATAACCATTAACGGTTGGACATGTATGAGATGATGTAGGAAGTGTGAGATTGACAGGTATCGCTAAAGGAGAGCCGGGCAATCTTCATTTGATATAGGCCCACTACTCCATCTTTCTCACTCTCTATCACTCTCCCTCTCTCTACCATACCCTCACTCCTGCTTTCGCTTCATGCACTCACTTGCTACCTCCCTCCCCCAATCCCTCCCTCCTCTCCCCTTGTACTTGTTTCTCATCTGTCTGTCTTCAACAGCTTAAATCTAAGGCTGCAGTATGCCCCAATTGGGAGATCATTATGCAAAACAGTCTCCCTCAGCTGATGATCTGGCAGTGGGATGTGATTTGATACTCATGTATAAATGCAGGCATACCCTTACATTTATAGGTTACTCTTCTGCAATCACTCTTGTCCAATATATTTTCATCTGCTGTTATGAATTTTATGAATAATGACTAAATGATGTATACATTTAACGTAGAACTATAACTAACAGAATTGTACCCTCTCTGTATAATGATAAATAATGTTTGTCCATAAGAAAGAGGTTATGTAGCATGGACAAGGAGTAATTAAAAATAATAAACACAGGTCCAACTAGGTTGGACCTGAGAAGAGAGGAATGTATGTGTGTGCCCGAAAGAAAACAAAGAGGCACCTTAACCTATGTTTGAACTGACCCGGCTGTAACTCTGGGGAGATAGGACAGGGAGAGCCCCTCCAGGTTTCCCATATCTGGGGGAGACTGGAACTGTCAGCTGAGTGGTAATAAACTGTGGTGAGACTTCAAGAGAAAATCCTAATGTTGGTGTGTATGTATGTGCGTAGGTTAAGAGAATGTTATAAAGGGAACATCTTTGTATATGCACGGTAGAGCTCTCGTAAATAAACGTTGCTGACTATTGTAGACTGGCCTTTGTCTGTTTCATTTCAACAAGAACCTTACAAATTCTTGGTAACAGACAGAGTAGTTTAATTGAGTTCAGTTTATGAACATTGAGAACATAATTCTCTGCGTTAAAAAAAATTATCATATACTTTAACTTTGATTCTTGGTTGGGACGTGAATCCAACATATCAATTATACATTTGTATTCAAATTGGAATTCAATCCAGACTCAGTCAGTGGCACAAAATATATATCTCCTTCAAATGTTGGTATTTGGTTGCGTTGTAAATTAAACACTATTCAATAATACTTCTGTAATACAGTAATGGGAAATGGAATGGCGCCAGAGGGGATGGCTGCCGTAACCAACTGTCCTATTTAGTTTGTTTTTTTCACATTGTTTGTAACTTATTTTGTACATAATGTTGCTGCTACCGTCTCTTATGACCAAAAACAGCTCCTGGACATCAGAACAGCGATTACTCACCTTGAACTGGACAAATCATTTTCCTTTAAGTCAGACAAGAGCGATTTACTCCAGACACCCTACAAGGCCCTTATCCCCATCAATCGCAGGAGAAAAAAACTGAGATATTGCGGAAGGAGATCCGGCAACGAGTGGCTAATCTGCCTTTGCAATAGGTACTATTGGCCAATGTACAATCGCTGGAAAATCAAGTGGATGAACTACAAGCACGTATATCCTACCGATGGAACATAAAACACTGTAATATCGTATGTTTCCCGAGTCGTGGCTAAACGACATGAATAACATACAGCTGGCGGGTTATACACTGTATCGGCAGGATAGAACAGCAACCTTGAGGATTAGATCACCTGAGATAAGCTGTAAACTGATCACCAACAACGATGAGAGAGCCTATAGGGAGGAGGTCAGAGACCTGGCCGTGTGGTGCCAGGATAACAACCTCTCCCTCAACGTGATCAAGACAAAGGAGATGATTGTGGACTACAGGAAAAGGAGGACCAAGCATGCCCCCATTTTCATCGACGGGACTCTAGTGGAGCAGGTTGAGAGTTTCAAGTTCCTTGGTGTCCAAATCACCAACAAACTAGCATAGTCCAAGCACATCATGACAGTCGTGAAGAGGGCACGACAAAAACCTATTCCCCTCAGGAGACTGAAAAGATTGGCATGGGTCCTCAATTCCTAAAAAGATTCTACAGCTGCACCATTGAGAGCATGACTGGTTGCATCACTGCCTGGTATAGCAACTGCTCGGCCTCCGACCGCAAGGCACCACAGAGGGTAGTGCGTACGGACCAATACATGACTGGGTTCAAGCTTCCTGCCATCCAGGACCTCTATACCAGGCAGTGTCGGAAGAAGGCCCTAAAAATGGTCAAATACTTCAGCCACCCTAGCCATAGACTGTTCTCTCTGCTACCGCAGAGAAGCTATCCTGTGCCCCCTCACATTGACTCTGTTCCGGTACCCCCTGTATATAGCCTCGCTATTGTTATTTTACTGCTGCTCTTTAATTATTTGTTACTTTTATTTGTTATTTTGTTATTTTTGTTCGTTTTTGTTTCTTAACACTCCATTGTTGGTGAAGGGCTTGAAAAGTAAGCATTTCACTGTAAGGTTGTATTCGGCGCATGTGACAAATAACGTTTTATTTGATATAACCTAAAGTTAAGGCTATCTTTCAAACTAACGTAACAGTATTTAATCATTCTTAAGGGGTGACTGCATTTCCTGGTTTGGCCTAGTTATTCATCAATGGACATTAAGAAATGCTAGAGGCAACGGCTGAAGGAAAACGGGAGTTGTCTTGGGGGTGTAGTTTTGTGTGGTTGTTTATTGGGTGTGTCTTTGCCATTCCATCACAACCAACTAGGGCAGTAGTGAGTACAGTGAGGTAAGGTAAGCTATGGAGAGAACAAAGTTTTGAACTTGAGGACTTCTCCCCTCCCGACTGACTCGCAATCTAAAGATGGTCAGCTACTTCAGTTCTATGTGTAGGCTAAAGCCTGCGCTGACCTTGTGTTTAGCAAAGCTGACAGCACGAAGCTAACATAGCTTTGTGATAGATAGGATATCCAGCTGCAGCTATCTGATATTTCTCTGATAAATCTGTTATGGCAAGATAGCAAGTGCCAGTGTATGGAATGTGTTTCGTAAGACACTCCTTCTACAACACCTTGCTATGAAAATAGGGTGCAACTTAGTTTCAACGTTTCATCAGATCTTGTAAAATACATGTTACCGTGGAAACGGTATTACCTGCGAGTTGTATACCCAGTCCTGAGTCAGCTCAGCTGTCCTAGTGTACAATGTTCTATAACTGGCTAGTGCTGTCTCATCTATCATTATGTCCACTGTTAGATCTTAGACAAATTCCAGAACTACTATTATCCATACTACAGGTGTAGGCTACATGTGGACATTGCACAAACATCACCCAGCTTGAGTGTGCATAAATTTATAAACTACAAATCGATGAGTGTGTTCCTGTTACAAAGACAACACAGTTTGTGTAAATATATGTATGTGCTTGTAAAGACAGTATTCCTACACTTACCTAGCAAATGAAATAAATAGTGTACAACTTCAGCTGTCTAACAAAAACTAGCATGGCATTCTATTGGTCTATTTGGTTGTCCACCACACACTGAAATGCACAGCTCTCTGGGTGAAGTTCTGTCTTCAAGTCTCCAGTGGGCGATGATGTCCCTTCTATCTATGTTATGTATTACAGGTTATGGACAGGTACAGTCACGTTGCAGGAGGGGAGGAGTCTACGACACTTCATCCTGGAGTGCAATTGCTAAACCTATGTTGATACTGTATTTTAAACAAAGTGTTTTGATAACTTTCATTTATAACAGTCCATTGCTGTGCTAATTTAGCTAGCCAGTTTGAGTTGAAACATTATTGAAAGCAAGCTGGCTACATCAAATGATTAGCTAGCTAGCAAGCTAGTATCCAAGTGCATACCCTGTACTGATCCTAAATGCCAATGGGCTGCAGTAGCTAACTTCCTCTGACATGCTACATCTACCCGTCAGCTTGTATTTAGCTTGCTACAGTATCATTCCCCTTTCATCTGTGGTATCATAGCTTGCATTGCTTGCTAGCTTTATCAAATAAAGTTGTATAACCAAAAGTAGCTACTAGCTAGCTAGTACCAGATATCTACTTGGCTAATGTACTCACCAGAGGTGGGACCAAGTCATTGTTTTACAAGTCACAAGTAAGTCTTAGCACTGAAGTCCCAAGTCAAGACAGGCAAGTCCGAGTCAAGACCATCAAGTCAAGTCCTAAACAAGTCATAATGTGCTCTTCACCAAATGTAATACCATTTCATATTTTTAACAAGAGTAATAGTTAGTATGTTACATTTAGGCAAATCATGAATGAGTTTAAAAATATCTATTCATTTATTCCTTTTCAAATAAACTTTATATTTCCATGGACATACATGGATAGCAATGAGAAAGACCCCCACCCCCCATAGTGATCGACTATCGCTATGGGGTGCAATCAGGTGATGTAGGCTTGTACACAATCGCCCAACACACACACACACACACACACTCTCTCTCTTTGTGGTTACAGTAGGCTAACGTATGTCAATGGTTTTAGAAACAGCAGTAACATCAGGCAGGATTTACCATGTTTTCAAGACACTGCTACCACACTTGAATCATGGAAGATGGGAAATAGGTCCACAGATATATCACCTCCACTTTAAACAATGAATACCTATGTGAGAATGTTTTTTATCGCCTAAATAGGTCCATAGTACAACGTCATCAAGCTCGCTACTACCTAGCCTGTTGTAGCTCAATCTTGGGTGGCTCAATGATCACGTTCCCCCACTGACTGATTGTGTGGAGGCTCATTGATTTAACGTTACGTTAGCCTACATGATATACTATTAAAGTATATTAGCCACGACTTACCTATCTTTGTGCAGCTTCAAATGTCGAACAAAGTTGGAAATTGTTGCGCCTCTATCTGTAATTTTCTTCCCGCATGTTTTGCAAGTTGCAATCCGTTTTTTGTTGATAGTGTCGTCTTTACATCCGAATATAATAATTTTGGGTATCATCTTTCCAAGGGCTTCATCTGAGTGCACCCACCGACGTTCCTCTGCACTGCCATGCAACACTTTTTCTCAGCTGGCACAATTTGATTGGCTGCTCTCCGATTCAAACTGTAATCCGTTAAATGAAGAGTTAATGTCCTGCACACTTTTTTAATAGCATCATTTTAAATATTTGGGCTTGGGGAGGGTATCAAGTCAGGTCGAGTCATAAGGCTCAAGTCCAAGTCAATTCACGAGTCGGTGTTAAAGTCAAAGTTGAGTTGCAAGTCATAATATTTGTGACTCGAGTCCAAGTCATGTGACTCGAGTCCACACCTCTGGTACTCACCAACACCAGTGGTTTGACGGTTGACAGGTAGCAGAAGTAACCATGTTGGATCTAATCCATTCCTGGCCATCTGGTAATATTCTTGAAATGAATTGGAAGTTTACACCAACTTTATGGAAGCCTTTTCACTCCTATTTGCCGAGCAATATGTTTGTGCGTCTGACGACAAATGTCCACATGGCAGCTGGGGGGGGGACCACAACGTGTTGTCTCTGGGCAATTGAGCATCATTGGAAAAAGTGGTCATGTAAGTAATCCATACCCAGTCCTTCAAGAAGTCGTGATCACACTTACCTAACTCTGAATTGGACGAGACTGACCACAACTATCCTATTTACACCCACCATTACATTTTGGCACCAGAATAAATGTTTCTGACTCATATCTATGCCACATAGGGTGTTTTCAAAAGGAGAAGTGGGTTTTCAAGGGCAGTTGACCTTTAAAATGAGTAACACATCCATGACCGCATTTTGAGGTTAGCCTACTATAAATGACTGCTTATGTAATCATAGAAAGCGTGCATTTCTCAAGATAACCTGTCGCAGGTTTTTGGAGGTCTTCACAGGATCTTGAACCGCATTGATTACTTGCACAATGTACTTTTAATGTAATCTCAACCGCAATCCAGGTCATTTCGTTGTGCTATTAGATGAAGCACAGAGACAACACATTTAGTTGTTGTATAAATACAACATGTCTGACATTGAATTCGCATTTGATCTTTGTTGTGCTTTTAAATGGTTGAAAGTGCAGTGATAACACATTTAGACGACAACCAAAAATCTGACATATTTTTGAAAGCAGACAGTAGTGTTAACACGTTGGAAATTCCACAAACTTATGGCTGTCTTTTTGAGTGGGTGATTAATGCGGTTGAAATCTCATTGATCAACATCTCAACCAAATTTTACCCACATTTCCACGTTGAAATGACGTGGTGTGCCCAGTGGGATATTTGTCTTCAGGAGACCATACTGAGGCTGTGGTTCGAGATCCTCAGGTAGGAAAGCCTTACTTTGGCGTGCTGCCTGTCATTGCGTCACTGTTTCTTCTCTGTGCTCAGGCTCATCACACTTTAATCCATAGATCAATGGGATCTTATGGTCTCGTTTATAAGCTCGGTCAGATATTAGCACCAGGGGAAGCTCTAGGCGAGATAACGCAGTGGGAATATACAGTGCATGTATGTCGAAGTGAATATCTGGAGCATTAAACAGTCTTCGTTGATATGGTGATGCACATGTCTGGGACCTTAAGGCACAGGGTGTAGTGCACTTGCCTCATAACCATGGGATTTTTGGTTCAAGGCCCTGATATCAGATACCCCTTTTCTCACTCCTCCAAGTAAGTATCCCAAGTATTTGCATCTGCTGCAGCCCATCCATAACTGTCCAAAAAGGACAAATAAAGTTATTCAAAGTATGTCACTCAATGAGAGAGAGTGTGCTGCGTAGCGTGCAGCGCCCCCGAGTAGCCGTACTTTATTGATAAGATTTCTCCTAATTTCTGTACGGGATGGGATGTTTTTGAAATTTAAGTGGTGATCCTGGTGTTGAGCAGTGGTGACGATGCAGTACATCATAAACTTGAAAATCCTTAATCCTACCTGCCAGCCAACCTGTAGGTTCTTCTCATTATAGAGATAACCAGATTAGAGAAACCAGCAGCACATAGGCCTATAGCTCTGACAGATCAGGACATTTTCCATTTTCTCTGCATAACACCCAGTGATCCTCTTATGTATTTTTGCTCAATGTTCTTATTAGGCTTGTCTGCCTTTTGTCTATTTCTATTTTATGCCTCTGTCTCCCTGTCTCTCTCTGTCTACTGACATAATTTTACATCAGAGGAGACTCTTACTTGCACAGACGTTAGTCCGTGTCTTTAAACATTGAAAATCTAAGTAATAATGAAGTTATACAGGGACACAGATTAGTTCAAGCATATTCAAGAAAGCTTCTCAGTTTAGATAATAGACACCAGATAATAAGGGCTGTCTGGACTGGGGAGCTTCAGAAAGACAACATAACTGTTTTGATTTCTCTGTGTTCAACTGCTTTGGTCTCATTGTTCATTCACATCAGCCACCCTGTCTGAATCACAACACAGCTCATCCATTCACATGACAGGGAAACACTTAGTGGCATATCCATTATGGACTGGGGAATGGAGGATGAATCGTTTGTGTTTGTGTGTGTGTGTGTGTGTGTGTAAAGTGTCTGTGCGTGCATGCGTGTGTATGCATGCTGGAGACTGCATCTGCTTTCTGCTATTTACAGGGCTGTGAAAAAGTATTTGCACCCTGTCAGATTTTCTCTATTTTGGCATATTTTTGATACTGAATGTTATCAGATCTTCAACAAAAAACAAATATTAGATCAAGGGAACCTGAGTTTACAAAAAAATTTAAATATACTTATTTTATATATTTACATAATGAACATAGTTATGCAACACCTAATTCCACTGTGTGAAAAAGCAATTGCCCCCTTACATTCAGTAATTGGTCATGTAGACTTGATTGTGTGTGCTGGATCACTGTCTTGCTTCATGACCCAGTCAAAGTCCAGACCAAATCCCAATTCAGATGTTGTGGCAGGACTTGAAACGAGCAGTTCATGCTTGAAAACCCTGTTCTGAATGGGGGAGTGGGGCAAAAATCCTCCACAGCAACATGAGAGACTGATCAACAAATACAGGAAGTGTTATTGAGTGTAAGGGGGCAATTACTTTTTCACACAGGGGCATTGGGTATTGTATAACTTTGTTTATTAAATATGTAAATGCTGTGTTATTTAGTTACTCAGGTTCCCTTTCTCTAATAATCGGTTTTGGTTGAAAATCTGATAACATTCAGTATAAAAAATACGCAAAAATTGAGAAAATTTGAAAGGTGGCAAATACTCTTTCACGGCACTGTAAGTCTCTAGATCTTTAGCTTCAAAAGGAGGAGAGGAGAAAAAAATCTGAAAGATATCAACACACACCCACACCCTCCACAAAGAACACTTATCCTTCATTAGAATCAGAAACACAGCTGTCATCCAGACTGGGTCTAATCGGGCCAAGGAGCCAACAAGGAGCCCACAGCATTGGTGGAATGCCTCGTCACCGTGGAAACCAACGCCAGGAGAGTTGCGAGGAGCAGAGCATTGAACTGAAAGTCTTTGATGATCTCTCCCCTCTTCATGTCTAGCAGACAGGAGGCCATCCTCGTCCTGATTGGATCGCCGGTGTTCTGCTAATTACTGACCTCTCCAATCACAGCCGGATAGAGAGTCTATAATCAGATCTTGTCGCTTGTTATAGTACTCCAGTCAAGGGCTCTCTAGGAGTAGTCATCAGGCAGGTTTCCATTGACCTAGGTATATTCAGCAAAAGCAATGTCACAAACAATTTACATTGTGACATGTGTAAAGGAAACGACCACTATAGGAGAAATCCTCTAAAGATCAACAACATTTCTATCTGTTCGACAGGAGTGGATTTTTCTTTTGTCAAATTTTCTTAATTCTGACAAATTATGATGGCAAACGTGTTTTTTAAATTTTTATAAATGATTACCAAATCATTTTGAAGGTCATCAGGTAAATGTAAAGCTCGACTGCACATTTGATTCTAAAAGCCTACTGCTTGGCTACATCTATTTTTCTTTACTATAAATAATTATGTTTCGTTGCAGGACAAGGATTGTCTTGACTTTCAAGAATGCCTGAATTGCTTTGCCTTCCTTTTCTGGTCGGCTGGATGCAAGTTCCACCGTTCAATCATTACACCATCCAATCATTCCAGTATTCATTCTCCTTGGATTTCTTCACATTTTTTTGTGTTGCAGTGTGATTCAAACATATTTAAGTGTAATTTCTTATCAACAATCTACTCAAAATACTGTAATGTCAAAGTGGATTAATCTTCTTTTTTTTAAAGATTACTACAAATTTAAACATAGTCATTGTGTAAGTATTCAGCCCCTTTGTTTTTAAGCATGGTAAAGTTAAGAATTATTCTGTGGATTATGTATTAACCACCCAGACACATAAAATATACAGTTGTCCTTCTGAACTGAGCTGCAGGACAGGAAAGAAACTATTACCGTGAGGCCATTGGTTGAGTTTAAAACAGTTACAGAGTTCAATGGGTGTGATTGGAGATAACTGATAATGGTTCAACAACATTGTAGTGACACAATAATGTCAGGATAGGACCCTTTTTTTTCAATTTCTGCCTAAAATACATACCCAGCTCAGGACCTGAAGCAGGTAAACTAGAGCCTTGGACCAGTAACCAAAAGGTTGCTGGATTAAATCCCCGAGCTAACAAGGTAAAACATCTGTTGTTCTGCCCATGAACAAGGCAGTTAACCCACTGTTCCTCAGTAGGCTGTCATTGTAAATAAGAATATGTCCTTAACTACCATAACTAGTTACATTTATATATATTTTTAAAGCATATTATTGATGCCATTTGAAAGGAAACACTTGGAAGTTTGTGCAAATGTGAAATGAATGTAGGATGTAATGTAATTAATATAACACATTAGATGTGGTAAAAGATAATACAAACCAAAAAACATTACATTTCAATTTGGGGGGGTTCCATCATAATATAATATAGGAGTCTAGAAGGAATTTAGATTTTGTCCACTGGATGGCAGAAGTGTATCTGCAAAGTTTTAGACTGATCCAATGAACCATTGTATTTCTGTTCAAAATGTTGTATCAAGACTGCCCAAATGTGCCTAATTGTAAGCTTTCTGCCCATATCAGATATGTCTATGTCCTGGGAAAGAATTCAAATACACAGGATACAACTATTCCAAAACATGCATCTAGAATGCAACCAGGCACTAAAGTATTATTGCAAAAATGGATTACACATTTTGACCCAAATGCAAATCCTTATGTTTGGGGCAAATCTAGCACAACACATCACTGAGTAACTGCCCCCTTTCTTTCAAGCATGGAGGTGGCTGCATCATGGTATGCGTATACTTGACATCGGCAAATACTGGGAAGTATTTCAGGGTAAAAAGAAATGGGATGGAGCTAAACACATGCAGAGGAGAACCTGCTTCAGTCTGCTTTATACCAGACACTTGGAGAGGAATTCACCTTTAAGCAGGACAATAATCTACAACACATGGCCAAATCTACACTGGAGTTGCTTATCAAGAAGACAGTGAAAATCTATGGCAAGACTTGAAAATTACGGTTTAGCCATGATAACCAACATCTTGACAGAGCTTGAAGAATTGTGAAAAGAATAACATGCAAATATTTCACAATCCAGATGTGTAAAGCTCTCAGAGACTTACCAAAGAAGACTCACAGCTGTAATTGCTGCTAAAGGTGTTTCTAAGATGTATTGACTCAGGGAGCTGAATACTGCAATGACTACACTACCGTTCAAAAGTTTGGGGTCACTTAAAAATGTCCTTGTTTTCCATGGAAACATACATGAAATGAGTTGCAAAATGAATAGGAAATATTGTCAAGACATTGACAAGGTTATAAATAATGATTTTTATTTTAAATAATAATTGTGTCCTTCAAACTTAGCTTTCGTCAAAGAATCCTCCATTTGCAGCAATTACAGGCTTGCAGACCTTTGGCATTCTAGTTGTCAATTTGTTGAGGTAATCTGAAGAGATTTAACCCCATGCTTCCCGAAGCACCTCCCACATGTTGGATTGCCTTGATGGCCACTTCTTACGTACCATACGGTCAAGCTCCTCCCAAAACAACTCAATAGGGCTGAGATCCGGTGACTGTGCTGGCCACTCCATTATAGACAGAATACCAGAATATTGCTTCTTCCCTAAATAGTTCTTCAATAGTTTGGAGCTGTGCTTTGGGTCGTTGGAGGAAATTGGCTCCAATTAAGCACCGTCCACAGGGTATGGCATTGGAAAATGGAGTGATAGCCTTCCTTCTTCAAGATACCATTTATACTGTACAAGTCTCCCACTTTAACACCACCAAAGCACCCTCAGACCATCACATTGCCTCCACCATGCTTGACAAATGGCATCAAGCACACCCCTCCAGCATCTTTTCATGTTTCTGCGTCTCACGAATGTCCTTCTTTGATATGCGAACCCCTAAAACTTAGATTTGTCTGTCGATAACACTTTTTTCCAATCTTTCTCTGTCCAGTGTCTGTGTTCTTTTGCCAATCTTAATCTTTTATTTTTATTGGCCAGTCTGATAAATGGCTTTTACTTTGCAACTCTGCCTAGAAGGCCAGCATCCTAGAGTCGCCTCTTCACTGTTGACGTTGAGACTGGTGTTTTGCGGGTACTATTTAATGAAGCTGCCAGTTGAGGACTTGTGAGTTGTCTGTTTCTCAAACTAGACACTCTAATGTACTTGTCTTCTTGCTCAGTTGTGCAATGGAGCCTCCCACTCCTCTTTTGATTCTGGTTAGAGTCAGTTTGCACTGCTCTGTGAAGGTAGTACACAATGTTGTGCAAGATATTCAGTTTCTTGGCAATTTCCCACATGGAATAGCCTTCATTTCTCAGAACAAGAATAGACTGACGAGTTTCAGAAGAAAGGTCTTTGTTTCTGGCCATTTTGAGCCTGTAACCGAACCCACAAATGCTGATGCTCCAGATACTAAACTAGTCTAAAGAAGGCCACTTTTATTGCTTCTTTAATCAACACAACAGTTTTCAGCTGTGCTAACATAATTGCAAAAAGGCTTGCTAATGATCAATTAGCCTTTAAAAATGATGAACTTGGATTAGCTAACACAACATGCCATTGAAACACAGGAGTGATGGTTGCTGATAATGGGCCTCTGTTTGCCTGTGTACTGTAGATATCCGATAAAAAAATCAGCAGTTTCCAGCCACAATAGTCATTTATGGCATTAACAATGTCTACACCGTATTTCTGATCAATTTGATGTTATTATAATGGACAAAACATTTGATTTTCTTTCAAAAACAAGGACATTTCTAAGTGACTCCAAACTTTTGAACGGTAGTGCATGTTTTAGTTATTTAATTTCTATTAATCTTTTTTTTAAATAAAAAACCCTAGAAATGTTTATGCATTTTATTATGTAATGTATTATGTACAGTATGTGATATGTGCTTGGGATACGACTGTGATGCGTGGTTGTCTCGCATGACTATCTTAAGAGTAATGCACTGGCTGTGGGTCGCTCTGGATGGGAGTGTCTGCCGAATGGCCAAATTGTAATGTAAATGTAGTGCTATGTATATTTATGTATTTTATTTGTTGTGTTGTTTACTGTTTGGACCCCGGGAAGAGTAGCTGCTGCCTCGGTAGCTGCTAAATGGGGATCCTAATAAAATACAAGAAATACTATTACAGAATATTTTGGCGAAATTGAAGAAAAAAAACGTACAATTAAATACATTTTAATCCCACTTTGCAACACAATAAAATGTGAAGAAATTCAAGGGTTATGAATACTTTTGCAAGGCACTGTATGAAAATAGGTCAGAATTCTCATTCTGGTCATCCTCACTACTTTCATCTACAATTGTTGTCACTGCTAATTGCTTATTGATGAGTTTCCATAGCAATGGCCCTGATTGCATGTGTCTTGATTAGCTTGCCCTGTCGCCCTATCCACTTCAACTAATTCAGGGTGAAAATGAAAGGAAGCATGACGTGTCACTGAGACAAAACAACACTGTTGACCTTCTGACAAAGTGACTGACGGGTCTCAGTCATTCATCATATGAATAGAAGTGGATGGCATAGTGCTGCTATTACTACAGTGCTGCCATCTGTGTGAGGTTTCCTACTTTCTCAGAAAATAAAGTTGACTGACTCACAGGTAAACTGAAATTGCATGGATTATTGTCACATGACAGCAAGCTGAATGGTTACGATCAGAGAGGTCAGAAATTGACACATTCCTTCCTATGAACGAAGTAGTTATCATTGTACTTGTTGACAGTTGAATCTACAGCTTACAGCATTAACAGGAAATACAGGAAATAATAAACGCCTGAATACCCAGAACATCAACAAGGTAGATGTTCTGCCAAGAAATAACTAGACGTTCGCACAACACTTGAAGATTTGCAGTCAACAAGTGAAGTTGGATGCCAACTGTCTGTTCCAAGTTTTGTGTTTACTCTCTGAATGGCCTAGTTGGCAAGACTTCTCTGACAGAAACGGGGTATTGGGAATTGATCTGGTCCGCCTTCTTTCTCCAATTTTCCATTCTGAGAACTGTCTGGGATTTATTTTTCACACTCGTATCCTTGCAAATGTCTGTTCATTTGCTGTCCTTCCCCTGGTGAGTTACAAACTGATAACAGAAATGAAGCCACGCAGTACCTGTACAGTCTCTGTCACTATTTGTCATGTCCTAGCTTTTGATGTCGTTCCAGGACAGTACCTTTTCTTTTTCATTTCAGTTCGGGAGTTCAAGTTCATGTCCTGAAAACTTTTGGTATCATTGTCACCATCTTTAGATGGAAGAGACTAAAAAAATCCTGGAAAATGCTATTTTTATTAATCATACAAGTGACATCAAATGTGGTGATTAAATTCAGCAGATTCTTTAACTCTCCCTTTGAGTTTTTTCCCTATTGTTCCTCATCTGTCCTGACATGGCGACTGACATTCTCTCTCCTTTTTATGAAATATTTCTGCTGTACACCACACTAAAAAAATAGTAATAGTTCAAACTAGTACAGGCTTAACTGAATGGACAACAGAGACGAAATGCAGTAGGACATTTGAACTAATAGTTAAGGGAATTTCTTAGTCTCCGAGGGAAGATCCTCAGAGCCAGATGATGAGATGGTATGTAGCCTATGGGAGAAAGGAGTTCCAATGACTGACCTTGTAAGGTTATTATAGCTGATGGTGGTGGGGAGGTGGAGAGGTTTTCGGTAAGTAAGAGAACATGGGTAAGTTTGACATGAATACATCCCAAGGTTTACACGCATTGGTTGAGAGAGAGAAAGCTGAAAATTGCTAGAGTGAGCCCATAGTTTAAACATTAAGTGTGTGGAATGTGCATTAGTGTGCCATGCTCATAGGTTATAAGGTAAATAGGTCAATTACATTCCCCACGTGGCTAATAGAATAGAGGAAGAGAGATATGACACTATGCTGCTGATGATGATGATGAGTTAACCTCTAATGTGATATAATTAAAAGTGCCTTAATAATAACACAATAATAATACCGTCATAATGTGTAACCGGTAAGTAATACGCTATTAATTCATCTGAATGTTGATAATACGATCTGTGTGCTCTATTGATGTCTGATCTGAGTTTGATTGGTTATACCTAGGAATTCCTATAGGGGTGTACGGAGCTTTCCAGCTCAATCCTTGTGATTAATTTATATTTATTAACTGGGTGGTTCAAGCTCTGAATGCTGATTGGCTAAAAGCCGTGGTATATCAGACCTTGTTTATTTTTACTGTTGTAATTACGTTGGTAACCGGTTTCTAATATCAATAAGGCACCTCAATGGGTTTGTGGTATAGGCCAATATACCACGGCTAAGGACTGTATCCAGGCACTCCGTGTTGCATTGTGTATAGGAACAGCCCTTAGCTGTGGTATATTATCCCACACCTCCTTGTGCCTTATTTCTTAAATGTTCCCCTTTTGGGAAATGTGAATGCTGTTGTAATTTAAAGCACTAAATACGAATTAATACAAGGTTATACATGTTTTGTTAATTAGGAAGGGTAAGGGATATAACGGTTTGGAGGCTCCACGGAGATGAATGTACTGCAGAGAGGAAGACCTTCAATCGACATTCATGGAAAAGGAGTGCATGCAAACTGAGGTCAGAGGGAAAGTCAGGGAGCAGCGAGGTCCAGTAAAAGAGAACCTTCATTAAAAGTGTTGTTACCTTTTTTGCTATTAGATTGGAAGCCCCATTAGAGGATATCCAAAAAGATGTGAAAGGAGCATTGTATGAACTGAACAAAGACAATCTCATTGAAATAAATTACTTTTTGAAAATATCAGGACCAAACCAAGAGAATCTAACTGGTAAAACATGCATGAACCTTATTTCATATATTGAACGGGACGAAGTAAAAGACCTAGAGGATGATGGTACAGTATGTCTGAACATGATAAACGACATGCAGGAGGCTAGTGTCGTTATCTCAACTGACAAAGTGGGGGAAAAAATTAAGAACAATAAAAACTACAAACAGAGAAATTAATGCTGTGCAAATGCAGGGACATGCTTAAGATATCCGGTCAAATCGGTAAACCAGGCCAAAAAGAGAGACTCACTCACGTTCTCCATTCTAGCTCACCAAATCGAAAACAGACTGAATAACTGAATAAAAGATATCCAGACTCAGTCTCATTACTAAGAGAAGACTGAAACAGAACTGTATAGCCAACTCACATCAGAAGTACAGAACAACAAAGAGACCCCACAAAACGTCCTAATCTGTTCCTTAGATTTGAGACAGAAAATCCTGTTTGCCTCACAGGAAGCAGTGTCTGGCCTTAGGTATGACCCAGGACTGGTCCAGAGCATGTTCATGCATACTGTCCTGACTGGTCTACAAAATTACAACATAAGAACTTACATGCAGCCATATCTCCTAGACACAAAAACTACAGATTAGCTGCTTCAATAGAAAGTGAACACTACATGTGCTTATGAAACAGAGAAACAGAACAAAAGGAAAATGACTTTTCCACAGCGGCCCGATAGTCTCCAATCAGTTCAGACTGATGAGGTCCGTGTTGAAAAGAAGTGCCTGCCCCAAATGAACACAGAAAAAATTCCCTCTGTCCTGGTATCAGTGCTAAAAGAACTGAGATCTGATATGATGGTGTTAAAGAACTTGAGAGCTGAAGTCTTCATTCACCAAATGTTGAGAAAGGAATCAAGCTCATTTTTCCAATCAGACAGTGACATTGGCTGCTTTGAGAATCTGCATCTGAGCATTTCATTGAAAAACAGTGATCCTGTTGCACAAACCAACCTGTCTGTGGCGAAGCCATTATACAAAGAGATGAAAGACCACTTGCATGACCTGATTGCTCAGGGCTGGTTGGAGAAGTCTAACTCCCCTTACTCCTCCCCAGTCGAATGTGTAAGGGAAAAGGATGGCAGCTTACGACTGTGCATAAACTACATGGAGCTGAACACGAAGACTCACCCTGACCGCCAGATAATACCCAGAGTACAGGATATCAAGGACAGCTTTGAAGGAAATTCCTGGTTTTCACTCTTGGATCAGGGAAAAGCATATCACCAGGGGTTTATGGCAAAGGAAAGCAAGCCCATGACAGCCTTTATGACCTCCAGAGGAATCATGGGGTTGCTAAGCTACTATAGGCAATGCTTCAAAGACTTGTCACGCATTGCTAGCCCACTCTACGACCTGTTTACAGGGTCTCCTGAAGAAGACAACAAAGCAAAGAATGGCAGACAAAGGGGAAAACAAGAGAAGCCCCCTCTCACAAATCAATCACGTGGACTGATAAGCATCAACAGATAACGGAGCGGTTGAAAGACTGTTTCGTGCAGCTTCCTGTACTCGGTTTCCCAGACTTCTCAGAGCCACTTATCTTTCACACAGATGCGTCAAACAAAGGATTAGGAGCTGTGTTGTATCAGACATTATATGTAAAACTGAGTGTGATAGCCTATGCGTCTCGGACCTTGACTGTACCTGAGAAAAACTACCATCTCCACTCAGGAAAAGTAGAGTTCCTAGCCCTGTACTGCTCCATCAAGGTCAAGTTCTGCTTATACTATGCACCGACCTTCACAGTGTACATTGACAACAATCCTCTTACTTACGTCTTGTCGACTGCCAAGCTGAATGCAACAGGGTGCAGATGGGATACAGATATCAGATATCATCCAAGCAAAGAGAACATTGACGCTGACAGGTTGTCCAGAATGCCGATAGACATGGAAACACTGATGAGAGAATGTTAAGAGGAGTTGACATTGGACTCATTTGGATCAACTGCACTGGCCGACGATGGAAAACAAGACTCAAATATATCTTGGTCAATGGCAGTCTCCACCATGTATGCAGCAACAACAGAAAACAGATCCATCATGCCTTTCTCAAAAGCAGAGCTACAACAGCCACAGAGAGAAGATGAGAGCATCGGACAAGTGATGGTTCAAAACCAACAGGGCGATAAATGAAAACAATCAACATGAAAAGCAGATGTCTTCTTCGAGAGTGGGACAAGCTCGACTTGGATGAGAAGTACAAGTATACAGTCTTGGAGGAGTTACATGACGAAATGGGTCATCAAGGTGTAGATCGCACAAAATCTCTGATACGAGACAGGTTCTTCTGGCTGTAGAAGCAAAGAGAGATAGAGAACCATGTCATGAGAAGCTGCACTTGCCTGAATCAGAAAAAACCTTGAAGTGAAACAAGAGAACCACTGACCAACATCCAAAGACTTCATACACTTCGATAAATGCCAGGGCAGTTATGGGTACAGTTGAAGTCAGACGTTTACATACACTTAGGTTGGAGATATTAAAACTTGTTTTTCAACCACTACAAACATGTATTGGGGGGGCAGCATTTCCACTTTTGGATAAATAGCATGCACAATTTCAACTTCCTGTTACTCATGCCAGGAATATATTATATGCATATGATTAGTAGGTGTGGATAGAAAACACTCTGAAGTTTCTAAAACTGGTTCAATCATGTCTGTGACTATAACAGAACTTATGTAGCAGGCAAAACCCCAAGGAAAAACTGTTCAGAATAAAATTAAAATAAATCCTCTGACAGTTCCCTCAGTTGTCTTTGCCAAGGGAAATTAGATTGCGCCCATTTTACAGTTCCTACGACTTCCACAGGATGTCACCAGTCTTTGGAATTAGGTTGAAGTTAATCATTGGTGAAACGAAGAAGAGGCACATCCTGGAATAACGTTACACTGTTGATAGTTACGCAAGAGGGAAAATGGTGCATGTTTTGTTCATTTTCTCTATCGAATACAGTTCGCCCCGTCTACAATTTGATCGATTATTAACGTTTGAATAGAAATATTTTGGCAAAGTTCATAGGCAACTTTTGAAATGTTTTGTAGTGACGTTGTGTTTGGAAAGCTGTTTTTTTCCGGATCAAACCTGCTTTATAAATGGACATTTTGGGTATACATGGACGGAATTAATCGAAAAAAAGGACCAATTGTGATGTTTATGGGACATATTGGAGTGCCAACCAAGAAGCTCGTCAAAGGTAATACATGTTTTATATTTTATTTCAGCGTTTTGTGTAGCGCCGGCTACGCTAATTATTTTGTTTACAACTCGTTCAGGTGGTTCAGGGGGGGTGCATGGTATCAGATAATAGCTTCTCATGCTGTCGACCGAAAAGCATTTTTAAAATCTGACATGTTGGCTGGATTCACAACGAGTGTAGCTTTAATTGAGTACCCTGCATGTGTGATTTAATGAAAGTTTGAGTTTTATCGCGTTTTATTTGAATTTGGCGCTATGCATTTCCCAAGGCTATTGGCCACTTGAGACGCTAGCGTCTCACTATCCCTAAGAGGTTATTAACAAACTATAGTTTTTGCAAGTCGGTTAGGACATCTACTTTGTGCATGACAAGTGATTTTACCATCAATTGTTTACAGACAGATTATTTCACTTATAATTCAATTCCACCATTGTTCCTGTTCCCAAGAAAGCTAAGGTAACTGAGCTAAGGTAACTGAGCTAAACGACTACTGCCCCGTAGCACTCACATCCGTCATCATGAAGTGCTTTGAGAGACTAGTCAAGGACCATATCACCTCCACCCTACCTGACACCCTAGACCCACTCCAATTTGCTTACCGCCCAAATAGGTCCACAGACGATGCAATCTCAACCACACTGCACACTGCCCTAACCCATCTGGACAAGAGGAATACCTATGTGAGAATGCTGTTCATCGACTACAGCTCGGCATTCAACACCATAGTACCCTCCAAGCTCGTCATCAAGCTCGAAACCCTGGGTCTCGACCCCGCCCTGTGCAACTGGGTACTGGACTTCCTGACGGGCCGCCCCCAGGTGGTGAGGGTAGGCAACAACATCTCCTCCCCGCTGATCCTCAACACTGGTGCCCCACAAGGGTGCGTTCTGAGCCCTCTCCTGTACTCCCTGTTCACCCACGACTGCGTGGCCACGCACGCCTCCAACTCAATCATCAAGTTTGCGGACGACACAACAGTGGTAGGCTTGATTACCAACAAAGACGAGACGGCCTACAGGGAGGAGGTGAGGGCCCTCGGAGTGTGGTGTCAGGAAAATAACCTCACACTCAACGTCAACAAAACTAAGGAGATGATTGTGGACTTCAGGAAACAGCAGAGGGAACACCCCCTATCCACATCGATGGAACAGTAGTGGAGAGGGTAGCAAGTTTTAAGTTCCTCGGCATACACATCACAGACAAACTGAATTGGTCCACTCACACAGACAGCATCGTGAAGAAGGCGCAGCAGCGCCTCTTCAACCTCAGGAGGCTGAAGAAATTCGGCTTGTCACCAAAAGCACTCACAAACTTCTACAGATGCACAATCGAGAGCATCCTGGCGGGCTGTATCACCGCCTGGTACGGCAACTGCTCCGCCCTCAACCGTAAGGCTCTCCAGAGGGTAGTGAGGTCTGCACAACGCATCACCGGGGGCAAACTACCTGCCCTCCAGGACACCTACACCACCCGATGTCACAGGAAGGCCGTAAAGATCATCAAGGACATCAACCACCCGAGCCACTGCCTGTTCACCCCGCTATCATCCAGAAGGCGAGGTCAGTACAGGTGCATCAAAGCTGGGACCGAGAGACTGAAAAACAGCTTCTATCTCAAGGCCATCAGACTGTTAAACAGCCACCACTAACATTGAGTGGCTGCTGCCAACACACTGTCAATGACACTGACTCAACTCCAGCCACTTTAATAATGGGAATTGATGGGAAATGATGTAAATATATCACTAGTCACTTTAAACAATGCTACCTTATATAATGTTACTTACCCTACATTATTCATCTCATATGCATACGTATATACTGTACTCTATATCATCGACTGCATCCTTATGTAATACATGTATCACTAGCCACTTTAACTATGCCACTTGGTTTACATACTCATCTCATATGTATATACTGTACTCGATATCATCTACTGTATCTTGCCTATGCTGCTCTGTACCATCACTCATTCATATATCCTTATGTACATGTTCTTTATCCCCTTACACTGTGTATAAGACAGTAGTTTTTTGGAATTGTTAGTTAGATTACTTGTTCGTTATTACTGCATTGTCGGAACTAGAAGCACAAGCATTTCGCTACACTCGCATTAACATCTGCTAACCATGTGTATGTGACAAATAAAATTTGATTTGATTTGATTTCTGCTAACCATGTGTATGTGACAAATAAATTGGATTTGATTTGATTTGACCTCAATCCTATAGAAAATGTGTGGGCAGAAGTGAAAAAGCATGTGCGGGCAAGGAGGCTTACAAACCTGACTGTGTTATACCAGCTCTGTGGTGGAATGGGCCAAAATTCACCAGACTTTTTGGGGGAAGTTTGTGGACGGCTACCCGAAATGTTTCACCCAAGTTAAACAATTTAAAGGCAATGCTACCAAATACTAATTAAGTGTATGTAAACTTCAGACCCACTGTGAATGTGATGAAATAAATAGACCTGAAATAAATCATTTCCTCTACTATTATTCTGACAATTCACATTTTTAAAATAAAGTGGTGATGCTTACTCTGTAACGCTATGAGCGTAGTTGGTGGGGAGTCAAGCGCAGGAGGCAGAAAGTTCAGGACAGCGTTTATTACGCAGAGGGAAAAAATAGCGCTCGCCAAGAATACCGGGCACACAATAACAAATGCCACAATACGTACTGCCACACAGTAACACAGTGGGAAAAATAGTTAAGCCCGCACAAAGAACAGGCGGGCCTACCGGCTCAAATACCCCAACTAATCAACCTCAACAAGGATCAGGTGAAACTAAACAGACAAAACAAACAGAAAAGGGAAAACGGATCGGTGGCAGCTAGTAGGCTAGTAGACGAGCGCCGAGCGCCACCCGAACAGGGAGAGGAGCCACCTTCGGTAGGAGTCGTGACATACTGACCTAAGACAGGGCATTTTTTACTAGGATTAAATGTCAGGAATTGTGAAAAACTGAGTTTAAATGTATTTGGCTAAGGTGTATGTAAAATTCCGACTTCAACTGTGCTAGTGATAGTCGACCATTTCACGTGCTTTGCCCAGGCATATTCTACAACCTCAAAATCAGGCAAAACAGTGGCGGACCAGATCTTCAATGATTATGCTCTGAATTTCAGATTTCCTAAAAAAATCTGTCAATATGTCAGGAGAATTTGAAAACCAGCTTTTCAAGGACTTGCAGAAGTACTGTGGCATCGCAGGGTCAAGGACAACTCCCTACCATCCGCAGGGGAATTTACAGGTTGAATGCTTTAATAGAATGTTATTACAGATGCTCAAGACTCACACAAACAGACAGAAACCACACTGGAAGGAGTACCTGAACCAGTTGCTGTGTGCATATAACTGTACTCACTGTGATGTGACAGGATTCTCTCCATTTTACCTCCTGTATGAATTACCACACGAGACATCTCATTGACACGCTCTTCAATTTGAACTCAGGGTCAGGAAACAGCAATCATCAATAATACTCTTAGGAATGGAAACAAGGAATGCAAGAAGCATACGGATTTGCAAGGGTGAACATAAAAGTCAGCAGACGTGGAAAAAAAATCTTAGACAGCAAAGTCAGAACCTCAGTGATGCAACCAGGAGATTGTGTCCTCATCAGAAGCATGACTCCACATGGATGTACAGGCAACTTTCAGAATCACTGGAAATACAACATTCACACAGTTGGGAGAAGACATTCCAATTTACGAACTGAAACCTGAATAAGGGAATGGACGGTCCAGACAAGTCTTGCATCATAATCTCTTACCATGTGACCACCTGCACCTGGAAGTTCAAACACAGCAAAACTCCAAGCCAAAGAAAAGAGGAACAAACCAAGGTAACGGACAAATGGAAGAATTGAACAGGAAAACATTGATGACAATTATGAGTACTACAGATATTAAATACCGTCTTGGGCATAAAATAAGTGAAAGTACTGCTGTGTAACCTGGAGAATACGCAGTTGACCCTGAACAGGGACACACCGGTTGACAGCCCAAAGTCTCTGTCAGAATAGACTCAGAACTATGTGGAACAGACAATGACCTTACTTCTGGACTTACCCATGGACCAGGAAGTTTACATTCCTCCGTCACCAGCTCAAAGAAACAAGGCACTTTCTTCTGAAACTCATCAGTCCTTGCATGAAATTGCCAAGAAACGGAAGATCTTGTACAACGCTGTGTACTACTCTCTTTACAGAACAGCACAAACTGGCTCTAACCAGATTAGAAAGAGGACTGGGAGTCTCTGGTGCACAACTGAGCGAGAGGAAATGTACATTTGACTGTCTAGTTTGGGAATCAGAAGGCTCACAAGTCCTCAACTGGCAGCTTCATTAAATGGTACCTGCAAAACACCAGTCTCAACGTCAACAGTGAAGAGGAGACTCTAGGATGCTGGCCAAAAGAACACAGACGCTGGACAGAGGAACTCTTCCTAGAAGGCCAGCATCTCGGAGTCATCCCTTCGCTGTTGACATTGTTAACACGACAAAACTAACATTGCGGCTCAAACTACCCGTTGTCGGATTACTTTCAGATTTTTTAAAGTGTTATTACTCAATTATTTTGATCAATGGTGAGCTAACCTACGAAGTGATGAATTGTAGATAGTAATGGATATTAGCTAATTCCTATTATTGTTTCTCTCTGTCAAGAGTGAGCTAAATATGACCGCTTGTGTTACATCAATCTTTCCTCAGTCAGCACTAGGACTAATGTAGCCTATATTTTCTAGTTTGGATCATTTTCCAGTTTGGATGTGTTATTCTGTCGATAATTCTGTGAATGTCTGAACATTGCATCCAAAAATAAACTAGTCAAAATCAGGACATAACATTGTAAGGACTGTGGTTGTTCAAAATGTTTCTGTAAAAAACAGTGTAGCCAACTATTACGTCAATCATAACTGGATGTTCTATATAAGCGTTCTAATCACACTGGTTTGAGAATATGGCGCAGGGACCACTGTATAATGATAACACGTATGTGCTTGTACCTGTCAAAGGGTTAAGTTAAAACCTGTTTGGGATAGGGGGCAGCATTTTCACGTTCGGATGAAAAGCGTGCCCAGAGTAAACTGCCTGCTACTCAGGCTCAGTAGCGAATATATGTATATAATAGAAAACACTCTGAAGTTTCTAAAACTGTTTGAATGATGTCTGTGAGTATAACAGAACTCATATGGCAGGCAAAAACCTGAGAAAATCCAACCAGGAAGTGGGAAATCTGAGGTTTGTAGTTTTTCAACTCATTCCTAAGGCTTCCACTAGATGTCAACAGTCTTTAGAACCTTGTTTCAGGCTTCTACTGTGAAGGGGGAGAGAATAAGAGCTGTTTCAATCAGGTGTCTGGCAGAAGGCCATCAGCTGGTCACGAGCGTGTCCGTGAGAGAGACCTGCGTTCCATTGCATTAAAAACACCCTAAAGATTGATTCTACACATCGTTTGACATGTTTCTAAGAACTGTAATAAAACATTTTGGACTTTTCGTCTGAACTTTCGCCTGGACTTGCCCGTGCCTCGTAAGTTTGGATTTGTGAACTAAACACGTTAACAAAAAGGAGGTATTTGGACATAAATGATGGACTTTATCGAACAAAACAAACATTTATTGTGGAACTGGGATTCCTGGGAATGCATTCTGATGAAGATCATCAAAGGTAAGTGAATATTTACAACACTATTTGTGACTTTTACTGACTCCACAACATGGCGGATATCTGTATGGCTTGTTGTTGTGTCTGAGCGCTGTACTCAGATTATTGCATGGTGTGCTTTTTCCGTGAAGCTTTTTTGAAATCTGACACAGCGGTTGCATTAAGGAGAAGTATATATTTAATTCTGTGCATAACACTTGTTACTGAACATAACATAGCAATGTAAACTGAGATTTATGGATAAAATATTAACTCTATCGAACAAAACATACATGTATTGTGTAACATGAAGTCCTATGAGTGACATCCGATGAAGATCATCAAAGGCTAGTGAATAACCTCTTGAGTGTAGGGGGCAGTATTTTGATGTTTGGATGAAAAACGTACCCAAATTAAACTGCCTATTTCTCAGGCCCAGAATCTAGAATATGCATATAATTGTCAGAAAGTTTCCAAAATTGTCAAAATATTTTCTGTGAGTATAACTTCTTGAGTGTAGGGGGCAGTATTTTCGTTTTTGGCTAAAAAAAAAATGTGTCCATTTGAAACTGTATATTTCTCAGGCCCAGAAACTAGAATATGCATATCATTGTCAGATTATGATAGAAAACACTCTAAAGTTTCCAAAACGGTCAAAATATTGTCTGTGAGTATAACAGAACTGATATTGCAGGCAAAAATCTGAGGAAAATCCAACAAGGAAGTGCTGTTTTTCATGAAAGCGTTCTGTTCCATTGGAGGCTTTGCCTCTATTTAAAGGGATATCAACCATATTCCTTTTCCTATGGTTTCCTCAAGGTGTGAACATAACGCGGCAAACAAATGGAGGTATTTTGGATACAAAAGGAACATTTACTGTGTAACTGGGAGTCTCGTGAGTGCAAACATCCAAAGATCAACAATGGTAAGCGATTTAATTTATTGCTTTTCTGACTTTCATGACCAATCTACTTGGCTGCTAGCTATTTGTAATATTTTGTCTACTGAGAGAGATGTTCTTACATAAACGCTTGGTATACTTTCACCTAAAAGCTGTATTGAAATCTGACATGCCAGGTGGAATAACAACAAGCTAAGCTGTGTTTTGCTATATTGCACTTGTGATTTCATTAAAAATTAAATATTTTTAGTAATATAATTTGAATTTGGTGCTCTGCAATTCAGCGGATCTTGATGAAAATGATCCCGCTCTCGGGATGGGTGCGTCAAGAAGATAACAGAACAGATATTGCAGGCGAAAACCTGAGGAAAATCCAACCCGGAAGTGTTGTTTTTCCTGAAAGTTCTCTGTTCCATAGCCTGCCTTCACTCCATTTAAAGGGATATAAACCAGATTCCTTTTCCTATGGCTTCCCCATGGTGTGAACAGTTTTTAGACATCGGTTCAGGCTTTTATTTCGAAAAATGAGCGAGAAAGATCACATCGCTTCATTGTATGGCTGGGTGCCAGCAGCGTTTTGCATGCGCAACAGCTTGGAGCAGACATTTCTCTCTCTCTCTCTCCTATTGAAGAAGCTACAGTCCCGGTTGAAATATTATTGCTTATATATTGTAAAAACAACCTGAGGATTGATTATAAAATACTTTTGACATGTTTCTACGACCATTCCGGATACTATTTGTAATTTTCATCTGCGTTGTCGTGACCGCTCGAGCCTGTGGATTTCTGAACATATACCTCCATTTGGTTGGCGCGTTTTTGGATATAAAAATAATCTTTATGGAACAAAAGGAACATTTATTGTGTAACTGGGAGTCTCGTGAGTGCAAACATCCAAAGATCATCAAAGGTAAGCGATACATTTTATTGCTTTTCTGACGTTCGTGACCAATCTACTTGGCTGCTAGCTGTTTGTGATATTTTGTCTACTGAGAGCGATGTCTTTACAAACTCTTGGTATGCTTTCGCCGAAAAGCTTTTTTTGAAATCTGACACGCCAGGTGGATTAACATTTTGTCACAATTTTTGGAAAAATAACGTTCCCGTAGTAAACGGGATATTTTGTCAGGACAAGATGCTAGAATATGCATATAATTGACAGTTTAGGATAGAAAACACTCTAAAGTTTCCAAAACTGTAAAAATATTGTCTGTGAGTATAACAGAACTGATGTTGTAGGCGAAAGCCTGAGAAAAATCCAATCAGGAAGGGACTCTTATTTAGAAAGCTCTGCGTTCCTATGCATCCCTATTGAGCAGTGAATGAGATATTAACCAAATTCCCTTTGCTATGGCTTCCCGAATGTGTCTAATGTCACAATACATCGTTTCAGGCTTTTATTTTGCAAAAATGAGCCTGAACGTCAACATTGCGTCAGTGGTCAGCTGAAGTCTCTCAGAGTGTTTGGTGCGTAAAGGACAAATGCGGCCATTGTTTCTCTCTATCCTACTAAGAAGCCACCAGTCCCAGTTGATATATTATCTAATAGATATTTGAAAAACACCTTGAGGATTGATTATAAACAACGTTTGCCATGTTTCTGTCGATATTATGGAGCTAATTTGGAATATTATTTGCCGTTTTCGTGACTGCAATTTCCGGGCGATTTCTCAGCCAAACGTGAAGAACAAACGGAGCTATTTCGCCTACAAAAATCATATTTTTGGAAAAAAGGAACATTGGCTATCTAACTGGGAGTCTCGTGAGTGAAAACATCCGAAGCTCATCAGAGGTAATGGATTGCTTTTCTGATTTCCGTGACCAAGTTACCTGCTGCTAGCTGGACAAAATGCTATGCTAGGCTATCGATAAACTTACACAAATGCTTGTCTTTGGCTGTAAAGCATATTTTGAAAATCTGAGATGACAGGGTGATTAACAAAAGGCTAAGCTGTGTCTCAATATATTTCACTTGTGATTTTCATAAATAGGAATATTTTCTAGGAATATTTATGTCAGTTGCGTTATGCTAATTAGTGTCAGTCGATGATTACCTAAGAAGGTGGCTTCTTAGTAGGAAAGAGAGAAACAATGGCTGCATTTGTCTCTTACGTTCAGGCTCATTTTTCAAAATAAAGGCCTGAAACTATGTATTATGACACTAGACACATTAGGGAAGCCATAGAAAAAGGAATCTGGTTGATATCTCATTCACTGCTCAATAGGGACGCAGAGGAACGCAGAGCTTAGTGCCCCCTAGATTCAATAGGTTAAGTGGGTGCAGAGATGAGGTAGATCTTATAACTTGATATACTTTTGAATTGTCTGGATATACTTAGTACATTAGGGAGGGATTGTGGTACATTGTCAAGATACAATAGTATGTCATCTGTATATAATGAGATTTAGTAGGCCGTGTCTTTCACTGATATTTGCCCTATATCTTGGGACAGACATATTTTTTTACCTGTTTGTTATAGGGGGCAGCATTTACACTTTTGGATGAATATCGTGCCCAGAGTGAACTGCCTCCTACTCAGTCCCAGATGCTAATATATGCATATTATTTTTAGTATTGGATAGAAAACACTCGGAAGTTTCTAAAACGGTTTGAATGATGTCTGTGAGTACAACAGTACTCATATAGCAGGTGAAAACCTGAGAAAAATCCAACCAGGAAGTGGGAAATCTGAGGTCTGTAGTTTTTCAAAGCTTGGCCTACTGAATACACAGTGTCTATGGGGTCAAGTTGCACTTCCTAAGGCTTCCATTAGATGTCAACCGTCTTTAGAAACTTGTTTCAGGCTTCTGCTATGAAGGAGGGGTGAATGGGAGCTAAATGAGTCAGGTGTTTGGCAGAGTGTCTCAGGCTCGTGACGCACGGTCCCGACAGAGTTAGCTCTTGTTATAGTGCTTTTCTGCAGACAATGGAATTCTCCGGTTGGAACATTATTGATGTTTTATGTTAAACACATCCTAAAGATTGATTCCATACATCTTTTGACATGTTTCTACAACCTGTAACGGAACTTTTCGAGTTTTTGTCTGGACGTAGTGCTCGCGCCTCAAGAAGATGGATTTGGACATAAATGATGGACTTTATGGAACAAATGAGTCATTTATTGTTGAACTGGGATTCCTGGGAGTGCCTTCTGATGAAGATCAAAGGTAAGTGAGTATTTATGGTGCTGTTTCTAACTTTGTTGATTCCAAAATGGTGGATATTCCTCTGGCTGTTTTGGGTTCTGAGCGCCGTTCTCAGATTATGCTTTTTCCGTAAAGTTTTTTTGAAATCTGACACAGCGGTTGCATTAAGGAGAAGTCTTTCTTAAATTCTGTGAATAACTCTAGTATCTTTTATCAATGTTTATTATGAGTGTTTCTGCAAAATCACCGGATGTTTTGGAATCAAAACATTACTGCACGTAAGGCGCCAATGTAAACTGAGATTTTTGGGTATAAATATGCACATTATTGATCAAAACATACATATATTATGTAACATGATATCCTATGAGTGTCATCTGATGAAGATCATCAAAGGTTAGTGATTCATGTTATCTATATTTCTGCTTTTTGTGACTCCTATCTTTGGCTGGAAAAATGGCTGTGTGTTTTTGTGACTTGGCTCTGACCTAACATAATCATATGATGTGCTTTAGCTGTAAAACATTTTTGAAATTGGACACGATGGGTAGATTAACAAGATGTTTATCTTTCATTTGCTGTATTGGACTTGTTAATGTGTGAAAGTTATATATTTCTAAAAAATATTTGTTTATTTCGGGCACTGCCTTTTCAGTGGAATGTTGTCGAGGTGTTCCGCTTGTGCTAGAAAGTTAACAAACAGTACACTTCACTCGACCCTTGTTCTGAACAGCCCTACTTCTTCATTTCTCTAAGGAAAAACATCAACCAATTTCTAAAGACTGTTGACATCCAGTGGAAGGAACTTCAAGCAAGTGCCACAGAAATCTAGATTCCCATAGAAAACACATTGAAAAGAGAGTGACCCCAATTTTTTTTCTGGATGGATTGTCCTCGGGTTTTTGCCTGCCATATCAGTTCTGTTATACTCACATACATTATTCAAACAGTTTTAGAAACAGTTTTAGAAACTTTAGAATAATTTCTATCTAAATCTACCAATTATATGCATATCCTAGCTTCTGGGCCTGAGTAGCCTGCAGTTTACTTTGGGCTCGCTTTTCATCCGGATGTGAAAATACTGCCCCATAGCCCAAAGAGGATAAAATAAAAGTAGAGTCGTGGATCAGAGAACCAGTCTCAGCCGTGACACCCATTTCCCTCACCCAGTGCGGCACCTCCTTCGCATAGAGTTGATCCTAGTTGTTGCTTGTGAGTTGTAGAATTTTGTCCCACTCCTCTTCTATAGCATTGCGAATTTACTGGATATTGGCAGGAACTGGAACAAGCTGTCATAGATGTCATTCCAGAGCATCCCAAACTCAATGGTGACATGTCTAGTGATTATGCAGGCCATGGAAGAACCGGGACATTTTCAGCTCCCAGGAATTGTGTACAGATCCTTGCGACATGGGGCCGTGCTGAAACATGAGATGATGGCGGTGGATGAATGGCACGGCAATGGGCCTCAGGATCTCGTCACGGTATCTCTATGCATTCAAATTGCCATTGATAAAATGCAATTGTGTTCATTGTCGGTAGCATATGCCTGCGCATACCATAACCCCACCGACACAATGGGGCACTCTGTTCTCAACGTTGACATCAGCAAACCACTAAACCCACACGACACCATACACGCTGTCTGCCATCTGCCCAAAACAGGTGAAACTGGGATTCATCTGTGAAGAGCACATGTTTCGAACATGCCAGTGGCCATCGAAGGTGAGCATTTGCACACTGAAGTCGGTTAAGATACCTAACTGCCTTCAGGTCAAGACACTATGAGGACGACAAGCACACAGATGAGCTTCCCTGAGACGGCTTCTGACAGTTTGTGTAGAAATTCTTTGGTTGTACAAACCCACTGTTTCATCAGCTGTCAGTGTCACAGGTGAAGAAGCCGGATGTGGAGTTCCTGGGCTGGCATGGTCACACATGGTCTGCAGTTGTGAGGCCGGTTGGACCTACTGCCAAATTCTCTAATTCGACATTGGAAGTGGCTTATGGTTGAGAAATAAACAGCATTCCAATCGCACACTTCTTCAAAACTTGGGAAATCTGTGGCATTGTGTTATGTGACAAAACTGCACTTTTTAGAGTGGCTGTCATCAAGGTAAAGGGTGGCTACTTTGAAGAATCTAAAATCTAAAATGTTTAACACTTTTTTTAGTTACTACATGATTACATATGTGTTATTGCATAGTTTTGATGTCTTATGTCTTCACTATTATGCTACAATGTAGTAAAATAAAGAAAAACTCTTGAATGAGTAGGTGTTTGCAAACTTTTGACTGATAGTGTAGGTGGTCGGTTTACCAGATTCGATTCCATGATCCAATCCGATTATTCTCAAATTAAATTCTATGCTGTGGTATTCCAGCATCTGTGTCTTTTTCTCCAGCAGTTTCTTTTGCAGCTAGCAATTCATCTTGGTTCTTCTCCACCGTTTCCAGCAGAGAGTGTAGGGTGGTAGCTGGCACCTCAAGATATTTTACTTTTGAGTAACAGTTGGTGACTGTGGTTTGAAGTTTCTTGAGTGTGTCATGGATTGGGCTCAGCCTGGTGTCGAGAGCGGAGGATATTTCCTTGCAAGAGCTTCGGGATCCATTGGAGTATTGCACGTGTTGTGGTTGTTTGAGGTTTGCACCAAACAGAAATGTTTTCTTCCCGTGGTGGAAAAAGTATCCCATTTTCATGCTTGATTAAAAGTAAAGAAACCTAATAGAAAATGACTCAAGTAAAATTCTACTTGAGTAAAAGTCAAAAAAGTATTTGGTTTTAAACATGCTTAAGTGTCAACGTAAGTGTAATTGCTAAAATATGAAAAGTAAAAGTATAAATCATTTCAAATTCCTGATATCAAGCAAACCAGACGGCACGATTTTCTTGTTTTTTAAATTTACAGATAGCCAGGGTCACACTCCAAAACTCAGACATAATTTACAAACAAAGCATTTGTGTCCAACAGATCAGATGCAGTAAGGTTGACCAGGAATTTTCTCTTTAAGTGCATTAATTAGACAATTTTCCTGTCCTGCTAAGCATTCAAAATGTAACGAGTACTTTTGGGTGTAAGGGAAAATGTATGGAGTAGAAAGTACATTATTTTCTTAAGGAGTGTAGTGGAGTAAAAGTAAAAGTTGTCAAAAATGTATATAATACAGTAAGCACAGAAACCCCAAAGAACGACTTAAGTATTACTTTCAAGTATTTTTACTTAAGTCACTATTAAGTCACTGTCACTGGTCCAAGCACACCAAGACAGTTGTGAAGAGGGCACGACAAAACCTATTCTCTCTCGGGAGATTTGGCATGGGCCCTCAGATCCTAAAAAGGTTCTACAGCTGCACCATCGAGAGTATCCTGACGGGTTGCATCACTGCCTGGTATGGCAACTGCTCGGCCTCCGACCGCAAGGCACCACAGAGGGTAATGCGTACGGCCCTGTACATCACTCGGGCAAAGCTTCCTGGCATCCAGAACATCTATACCAGGCGGATTCAGAGGAAGGCCCTAAAAATTGTCAAAGACTCCAATCACCCTAGTCAAAGACTGTTCTCTCTGCTACCGCATGGCAAGCGGTACCGGAGTACCAAATCTAGGTCCAAGAGGCTTCTAAACAGCTTCTACCCTCAAGGCATAAGACTCCTGAACATCTAATCAAATGGCTACCCAGAATATTTGCATCCCCCCCCCCTCTACACCCCTGCTGCTCTTTGTTGTTATCATCTATGCGTAGATACTTGAATAACTACATGTACATATTACCTCAATTACCTCGACTAACCGATGCCCCCGCACATTGACTCTGTACCCTGTGTGTATAGTCTCGCTGTTGTTATTTTACTGCTGCTCTTTACTTACTTGTTACTTTTATTTCTTATTCTTATTTGTACTGCATTTTTTGTCAGGGGCTCGTAAGTAAGCATTTCATTGTAATGCCTACACCTGTATTCGGCGCATGTGACTAATACAATTTGATTTGATTTAATCTCAATATATTGACGATACCAACTTTTTCCATTTTAAATAACTGGGACATTTTTCCCTCTCCAGATAACATTGTTTAGAGGAATAACAATCAAGTTACTGCTGCAATTCTAGAAGATCTTGACAGATGGTTTAATCTAACACTAACTTTATCAGGTCTAATTTCGAAATGTCTTGCCTAGCCTAGATGTCTATGTTAGAATTCCTCCTTTACCCAAACCATCAGGGTACTGGGAAAACATTCAATTTTCAGTCTCTTTATATGGAGAGTAATACGTCCCACAACTGAAGTGTCTACACTCCAGCAACCCAAATGCCTTGGCGGTTTAGATTTACCTAACTTATGCTTTGTCTCTGGTGCTGCACACACTTATGAAATAGTTTGGTCAAGATAAATGTTGGTTGGAAATAGAGGAAAATATAGTGTCACCATTTACTTTGAAAGATGTACTATTCTCTGCCTTATCTCCTAAAATTTGCCGCACTCAGTTTCAACCAATAATCGCCCACTCAATACAGACTTGTCAAAAAATGTATAACTGGGAAGTGTAATGACATACCCAAACACCAATTTTTAGAAACAACTCCTTACCTTTGGGAGCAAAACCTATTATTTTTCAACAATGGTCTGAGCAAGGAATCCATAAATTCTCTGACATAAAGAACGGTGAATGTTTACTATCCTTCCAAGACATAAAAAATATGTATAGAATTTAACTGGTTAGTCATTTTTTCTAAATGCAGGATTTAAGAACGGCTATGCTCACTTATGGAGTCCCATAGAGTCAACCACTCCATGCACTTACCGAGTTGGTTGGTAGCCAGAAAAATGCATGGAATCCAATCTATATTAAAAAAAATACTAGAAGCCATCCATAAACAAATGGGGAATAGTTACAGTATGGTACACAGATCTTAAAGACTACCAACAAAATACAGACTGGGAAAGAGTCTGGAATAATATCCCAATTTACTTCTGAAATTTGAATCATCAATTAATACACTACAAATGAATTAACTGATTCTATTTGACTCCCAGAAACTCTGCCAATTTAGCTTTATCCTACTTAATATTGTTCTCAAATAAATATTAGAACCTACATGCACATGACATGGAACTGCCCCAGTGTGAAAACCTTTTGGTTACAGGTTGCCAGGTCTGTGTCGAGCATAGTTCCTACTGGGCACACACTGGTGGAATCAGAGTTGTTTCTACGTCATTTCAACTAAATTACTTTGAACCAAAATGTAATAGATGTTGAATTGACATCTGTGCCCAGTGGGTTGGTGCTGCTTTTCCCTGTCTCCCCAATATTTTATTGGGGGGGGGCAGGACAATTATTGACTTCTTATTTCATTGACTTATTTATTTTTGATCTGTTTGTTATTTTGTCTTATATCCATATCTACTGTTTTTCGATTCTTTACCCATGTACTTGGAATAGTACTTCCTGTCTGTGATCTGAAACCCTCAGGGAAAAAATAAACAAATAATACAAAATTGGTCACAAAAGAAAATGTTGGCTGAAGAGAGCAAGGGCCTTCAAAGTCAGCTAATTGACAAAGAGATTTAACCCATACAGACAGAGTTTTCTTATTTTATTACAAGCTCAAAGTGATCTAAAATACATTTTAAAGGCATACCAAGAGAAGTTTGTTTAATAATTTGTGCTTTTGAATTATTTGATCTTTTAACATAATATAGAATCCTCAATCACACACAGCATTCAGATGGAAGCAAATGCTATCTTTTATATTTATATAACCGTAACACAGGTATGCATTTACAATATTCATACCATCTTTGAAGTTCTGATGAGATGAATATCTCACAGTGTTATTACAAATTGCCTCAGAGACACAGTGTGGCACTTAAATAATCATGTGTAATCATAATTCTTACTTATATTTAATGCTTATGTTACTAGCTCCAACACTGCAGTAGAATGTATAGCAAATACAACACAAATAAACAAATAATCCAAAATGCTAAACAAGAAATGTCTAACAAAACAGCACTACATGTTATAGCTGGGACCCTTTGGATGAAAAATCAGAGGGAGACTTTCAAAAAGAAAGTTAATATTTAATCGCTATTTGTGAATGTATGAAACCTGTGCCGGTGGAAAAATATTTAGATGTGGGGCGCCGTCCTCAAACAATCGCATGGCATGTTTTCGCTGTAAGAGAGAGCTGGAGCTGAGTAGAATATCCTTCATCCTCCGTTCATTCTTATCATCCTGCCCAGCAAATCATACTTCAGTAACTAACTTAATCTGCACCCTCAATTTACATTTGTGTCATTCTTCTATCAAAACTTAAACTAATTTATGCAGTAGAGTACAGTACTTACGGTTCCAATGCTCATGTTTGGACCTGTCCATGTCTATCTAACAGAGGGTGTCTCAGATATTCACCACTCATCTTCAAAAGTCCTGATTTCCTAATGAATCCTCCCCGCGCTCCTCACCTCTATCTCCGTCCGTTTTGAGGCTTTTCTTCAAGATCCACGTCACTGTTTGTGTGTGTGTGTTTGTGTGTGTGTGTGTGCGTGCTTGTGTGGTGTGTATGTGACAACTTCCCTCTTTCCATGGACCACTTAACCTGCTGTCTAAAATTCAAGACCTTTATTCCCCCAGTCAATTAATCTTTCTGTCAGTCACTACGACGCAGCACTTTGAACAAACTAAACTGTGCATGAACAGTATGACCTCTGATGAAATCATGGTTGTTTCACATGCAAAAGAAACTTGGTGTTGAACCAGTGTTAGGTGTTGAGGAATAGTCCTGTAATCCTGTGATGAAGCGATTCTGTCAGTTGTTGTGGAAACAGAGGAAGGGAGATGGAAAAAGAAAGTGTGTGAGAGAGAGAGAGAGAGAGAGAGAGAAAGAGAGAGCCTGAGCTAATTGGTTTAGTGGATTAAATTGGCTCGTCAGAGTGGCAGTGTCAGGAGGCAGGAGGCAGGGGGCAGGGTGATTCATCACACCTGGAAGTAAATTACTCACCTGGTGTACATGGCCACCACAGCGCCAACAAGCTCTCACGGTCTCATGTCAGAGTTAGACGTTCATCCTTGTTTCTCAATTTTGAAGTGTTTGTTGAATTCTCTGTATCATTTCAATGTTAAGTTTAGGCATTGACTCTGAATTCTTAAGGTTAGGCAACAGTACTGCCTCGTGGTGTAAATGATCAGTCACCACCTCTGCCACTCAGAAAGTTAACTTTCTCAAAATCATATGCTATTAGTCACATACACATGGTTAGCAGATGTTAATGCAAGTGTAGCGAAATGCTTGTGCTTCTAGTTCCAACAAGGCAGTAATATCTACCAAGTAATAGCTAACAATTCCCAACAACTACACAGAAACCTAACAAGTAATCTAACAATTCCCCACCAACTACCTAATAAACACAAATCTAAAAGGGTGAATGAAAATATGTATATATGGATGATTGATGGCGGGGCGGCATAGGCAAGGTGCAGTAGATGATATCAAATACAGTATAAACATGTGATATGAGTAAAGTAAGATGTGTAAACATTATTAATGTAGCATTATTTAAAGTGGCACTGTTTAAAGTGACTAGTGATCCATTTATTATTGTCCAGTGATTGGGTCTCAGAGTAGTTAGTGAGTTAGTGATGGCTATTTAACAGTCTGATGGCCTTGAGATAGACGCTGTTTTTCAATACCTCAGTCCCAGCTATGATGCACCTGTACTGACCTCACCTTCTGGATAATAGCGGTGTGAACAGGCAGTGGCTTGGCTGGTTGTTGTCCTTGATTATCTTTTTTGCCTTCCTGTGACAACGAGTGTTGTAGGTGTCATGGAGGGCAGGTAGTTTGCCCCCGGTGATGCGTTGTGCAGACAGCACCACCCTCTGGACAGCCATGTGGTTGAGGGCGGTGCAGTTGCCGTACCAGGCTGTGATACAAACCGACAGGATGCTCTTGATTGTACATTGGTAAAAGTTAATCAGGGTTTTGGGTGACAGGCCAGCCTCCTGGAGGTTGAAGAGGCGCTGTTGCGCCTTTTTCACTACACTGCCTGTTTCACGTCTGCTCCCGCTCTTCCCTCCCCTGGCGCTTGAGGGCACCAGGCTGTCCTTCATCACGTACTCCTGTCATCATTTACTCACACCTGCCTTCCCTCGTCACGCGCATCAGCAATATTGGACTCACCTGGACTGACTCATTCATCTGTTTATTTCCTCCCCTATATTTGTCAGTTCCCTGCTCTGTTCCCTGCTGATGCATTGATTGTTTTCTGTCTCTGCTTCTCATTTGCTGACGCTGTTCCTGTCTCGTTCCATGTCCGTTCTACGTTGGGCTTTCCAGATGTCATAGGGCAGTGTGCAGTGGGATTGCATCATCTGTGGACCTTTTGGAGCGGTATGCAAACTGAAGTGGGTCTAGAGTGGCCAGTAAGGTGGTGGTGATATGCTCTTTGAGTAGCCTCTCTTAGCACTTCATGATGACAGAAGTGAGTGCTACGGGGCGGTAGTCATTCCGTTCAGTTATCTTTGCCTTCTTGGGTGCAGGAACAATGGTAGCCATCTTGAAGTATGTAGGGACAACAGACGGGGATAGGGAGTGATTAAATTTGTCTGTAAACACACCAGGCAGCTGGTCTGCGCAGGACACGGCTAGGGATGACTTCTGGGCCAGCAGCTTTGCGAGGGTTAACATGTTTAAATGTTTTACTCACATCAGCCACTGTGAAGGAGGGGGAGGTTCAGACTTTGTAAACGAGCCAAGACGGTGGCACTGTATTATCCTCAAAGCTTGCAAAGGTGTTTAGTTTGTCTAGAAGCGTGATGTCGGTATCCGTGACGTAGCTGTTTTTGTATTCGTAGTCCGTGATTTCCCGTAGACCCTGCCACATACGTCTCGTGTCTGAGCCGTCGAATTGCGACTCCACTTTGTCCCTGTACCGGCATTTCCCTTGTTTGATTGCTTTGCGGAGGGAATAACTACACTGTTAATATTCAGCTATATCTCCAGACTTCTTTCCATGGTTAAATGAGATGGAACGCGCTTTCAGTTTTACGCGAAGGCCGCCATCCATCCACGGTTTCTGGTTAAGGTAGGTTTTAATGGTCACAGTGCGTACGATGTCTCCAATGCACTTATGTATTAACACACTCACAGAGTCAGCGTATAGGTCAATGTTGTCCTCGGAGGCTGATCGGAACATGCTCCAGTCCGCGTGATCAAAACAATCTTGGAGCGTGGCTTCCGATATTCGTCAGACCAGCGTTGAATGGTTTTCATCACTGGTACACCCTGTTTGAGTTTCTGCCTATAAGCCGGGACGAGCAAGATGGTGTCATGGTACGATTTGCCAAAGGAGGGCGGGGGAGGGCTTTGTATGCAGCACGGAAGTTAGAGTAGCAGTGGTCAAGAGTATTAGCCCGACGTGTCGTTATCAAGACTGTCATCTAGTGCTGTTTTTAAGCAAGGAGGAAGGAAATTGTGCCGTTCGAGTGACCTCCAAGCTATTTTCATAGTCCACTCCTACCTACGTTGCCTTCAGAAACTATTCATATCCCTTGACTTATTCCACAATTTGTTGTGTAACAGCTTGATTTGAAAATAGATTAAATATAATTGTTTTATTAACTATCTACACACAATACCCAATAATGGCAAAGTGAAAACAAATTTGTAGAGATTTTTGCAAATTTAATGAATTACAGAAATATAACATTTACATAAGTATTCACACCCCTGAGTCAATACTTTGTAGAGGCACCTGTCATGACTCCCGCCGAATTCGGCTCCCCACCTTGTTCGGGCGGCACTCGGCGGTCGACGTCACCGGTCTTCTAGCCATCGCCGCTCCACCTTTCATTTTCCATTTGTTTTGTCTTGTTTTTCCACAAACCTGTTTTACATCCCCTCATCACTCTATGTGTATATTATCCTCTGCCCCCCCCCCATGTCTGTGTGTGTAATTGTTCGTTACGTTTAATTTGTGATACTTCATGCTGTTTTTTTTCCGACGGATCTTGTTTGGAACCCGTGGTATTGTATGCTGTACATTATTTGTGTGACGAGTGCACTATTTGCTTTTGCCTTTGAACGGGAGTGTCGTTACGCAGTTGCGTCCGACTGTTTTTCTTCAGCCAAATAAAGTGTGCCTGTTCACACATCTCTGCTTTACTGCACCTGACTTCAGTTAACCAGTTACACACACTGTTGACAGCACCTTTGGCAGCGATTACAGCTGTCTCTTTCTGGGTAAATCTGTAAGAGCTTTCCACACTTGGATTTTGCAACATATGCCCATTATTCTTTTCACAATTCTTCAAGCACTGTCAAATTCACTGTTGATCATTGGTAGAGAACCAATTTCAGGACTTACCATAGATTTTCAATTAGATTTAAGTCAAAACTGTAACCCGGCCACTCAGGAACATTCACTACTCAGCCACTCAGGAATATATTCTGTCTTATTGGTAAGCAACTCCAGTGTATATTTGACATTGTGTTTTATGTTATTGTCCTGCTGAAAGGTGAATTCATCTCCCAGTGCATGGTGGAAAGCAGACTGAACCAAGTTTTCCTCTAGGATTGTGCTTAGCCCTGTTTCTTTTTTTTTATCTTGAAAAACGATGCAGTCCTTAACGATTACAAGTATATAACATCATGCAGCCACCACTATGCTTGTAAATATGGAGAGTGGTACTCAGTAATGTGTTTAATGGATTTGTCCCAAACACAACACTTTGTGTTCAGGACAAAAAGTTAATTGCTTTGACATATTTTTGCAGTATTGCTTTAATGCCTTGTAGCAAAATGTATGCATATTTTTGAATATTTGTACAGTCTTCTTTCATTTCACTCAGTCAATTAGGTTAGTATTGTGGAGGAACTACAATGTTGTTGATCCATCCTCAATTTTCTCCGACCCCAGCCATTAAACTCTGTAACTGATTTAAAGTCACCATTGGCTTCGGTGGAAATCCCAGAGCAGTTTCCTTCCTCTCCGGCAACTGAGGTAGGTAAGAAGTCTGTATCTTTGTATTGACTAGGGATATTGATACACCATCCAAAGTGTAATTAATAACTTCACCATACTCAAAGGGATATTAAATCTTAGCCTTTCTTTTTACCAATAGGTGCCCTTCTTTGCTAGGCATTGGAAAATCTCCCTTGTCTTTGTGGTTGAAGCTGTGTTTAAAATCCACTGCTCAACTGAGGGACCTTACAGATAATTGTACAGTATGTGTGATATACAGAGATGAAGTCATAAAAAAGCACATTTTACTCCTGAACTTGCCATAAGAAATTGGTTAAATACTTATTGACTCAAGACATTTTGAATTAATTTGTAAAAAATGTGAAAACATAATTCCACATTGACATTACAGTGGGGCAAAAAAGTATTTAGTCAGCCACCAATTGTGCAAGTTCTCCCACTTAAAAAGATGAGAGAGGCCTGTAATTTTCATCATAGGTACACTTCAACTATGACAGACAAAATGAGGGGAAAAAATCCAGAAAATCACATTTGATTTTCTGGATTTTCTTTTCTAATTTTGTCTGTCATAGTTGAAGTGTACCTATGATGAAAATTACAGGCCTCTCTCATCTTTTTAAGTTGGAGAACTTGCACAATTGGTGGCTGACTAAATACTTTCCCCCCCCACTGTATGTGGTATTGTGTGTAGGCCAATGACACAAAAATCTCAATGGACTGTGAGAGAATACTCTGCCTGCACCTCATCCAGCCTACTCATCAGACCTCTTCACATCCCATTCTGAGAATGCCACAACCAATAGCAAGTTGGGGTCACAGTCATTTGTGCTCTTCACCCCTGCTCTCTTTCCATCACTCACCAGTCCACAGTCACCTCACAATGCATTAAACGCATCTGCAGTGTTTTCCTCTTCCTGGATGATAAATATTGAAAAGGAGCCATCCATGAGTCATCCGTTTCAGAATGCGACAGCGAGGGATAACTCCACAGCGGCAAGACTTGTCCTGGCGCCTGCACGACAAGACCCCCACCGCTCTGAGTCTTAAGAATGTCTTCATTTACATGGCAACGGCAAAGCAATTTCTCAGATGAATGCAATTCACATTTCCCCAGACGTACTGCTGGAGGAAGGGAGGGGAGAGAGAAAGAGGGAGAGAGAGATGTTTGATAGTGCCAAATAACCATCTAAGCCTGCAGCTTCATTCTGTCTCAGGATATACAATGGCTCAGGTGAGGTAGCCAGCAGATAAGATGAGACTGTGAGACTTACTTAAACCAATGAACAGCTGTACTGTGACTAGTGAAATTAACATTTAATACAGAATAAGGTAAAAGTAAGTTACTAGGACACTGTACCTTTTGGATAGCCCTGTGGCTTCCGGTGAAACTGGAGGGTGCGCAATTCAAATAAATATTCATAAAAATTATGGATATTAAACATTTAGGTACATATAAGTGTCTTATATCGGTTGACTTAGATTGTTGTTAATCTAACTGCACTGTCCGATTTACAGTTGCTCCCCCCCCCCTGCTCTGCAGTGGAGTGTCTCACCGGCCAGCGGATGTTATTCTATATGGATAGACTGGAGCAGCTAGGCCATTTCCAAAGGTCCCCAGAGCTGTTCCTCCGGGAACTACAAAGCAACCCAGGGTTTTGCAATCAATGGACCTTGGTTGCTTTGGCCCTGCTATCCATGGCCCCCGGGCACCTCTACAGAACACTGACTCTGCAGCTCATGATGAGTGGTGGAAGCAGTTCAAAGCAAACTCTTCTGTATGTCTGTCTGTCTCCTTGTCTCTCTCCCTCTCTCTTTCTCTCTCAAATTCAAATTCAGATTCAACATGCTTTAAAGCTAGAATCCTTAATTGAAACAACCACCCACCTTTTTCTGTAAAAAGCTGAGCGATGGGCCTGGAGAAATGTAACCACTCTCAAATTCATAGACGGTCTCTGGATGCCAGGACTGACCATTCACGATGGCAAACTTATAGTTTCTAACCATGTATTGAGGTTATACAGGGCTTGTTTACATTTACATGGTTTACAAATATTGGTGTGAAACACGCTTATATTTTCGGTTCTGATGGGGTACGACAGATATACTAAGCTCATAAGTCATGAGGCATTTATAAGTTATTATATTCTTCAAGCATCAATGGGTACATACAATTGATTTAGAAGTCCAGGATTCTAGCTTTAATGGCATGGATGACAAGGTCAATGTTGTGAAGGCGAAGGGATAGTCTACACATAACAATTATGAAAGAAATAGTAGCAAAAATAAGAAGTAGCTGTAGTACTTTCTTTCTGTCTCTCCTCTCACTCTCAGATATAAAGGCTAACACATACACTGTGATCTTATATAGAAATGTACGGTATGACACAGATACGGTATGACACAGATGTCCCTCTCTCTGTCTCTCTGTCTCTCTGTCTCTCTCTCTCTCTCTCTGTCTCTCTCTGTGTCTGTCTGTCTCTCCTCTCACTCTCAGATATAAAGGCTAACACATACACTGTGATCTTATATAGAAATGTACGGTATGACACAGATACGGTATGACACAGATGTCCCTCTCTCTGTCTCTCTGTCTGTCTCTCTCTCTCTCTCTCTCTGTCTCTCTCTGTGTCTGTCTGTCTGTCTCTCTCTCTCTCCTCTCTCTCTCTCTCTTGTATACACGCACACACAGGCTTATAACATATCGCCCATACATCTGATAGAGTAATCAACCACATTATAAATGGTCTTAACAGTTTTAGTCAAACACTCTGTGTTGATACAGACTAATGATGATTGATGGTGCTAGACCTTTAAAGTATATGAAGTGATACATCACAGCCTTAAAGCTTCAACATTCACTAACTGAACCATTATTAGATTCATATTTCATAGCTTTAATTAGGACACCACTAGGAATAAAGCCTCCTAGTGGAGTAGGGGGAACCGTTCTGTTTTTCTGAAGAGTGACTTTTCCTGAGAACCTTTGTCAAAACCTTAAAGGGATAGTTCACCCAAACTACAACCTAACTCTTATGGGTGTGTTGAAAGTAGCATGGGGATGAGGAGAGTTGGCTGCATTTATACAGTGATGCTTTAGCATGGTTGAGTGCAGAAGAGTGAATGGGAGTGGTAAGAGCCAATGGGCCTTTGCTAGCATGTTATAAACAGGACGCATTTCAGCACTTGATAGTGCGAATGTAAATCATCTGATTGTTTGACAAATCCTTTTGAAGGCAACTCTTGATGATACATATTGGTGACAAATTAATTGTGCATATTTATACTTTTCTTTCTTCTTCCTTTTCCCACTTACTTTCCCAATTAACCTCCATAGTCAGGTTTATGAGGTGTAAAAAAAAAAGACATGATGAGGTTGTTGTCTTTTATTCCTCCAGTCTCTTCTTTTTATGACCTCATTACGAGTGTCCCGGGGGAGGACTCTCTATGGTGGCACATCAGGGAGAGAGAGGGAGGAGATGAGACAGAGAGATAGAGAGAGACAGAGAAAGCTAAAGAAAAGGAAAAAAAGATCAGCAAAGGGGTAGAGGAAAGGGAGAGAGAGCGGGAGAGTGCCTGGGCTGGTGTTCTCTTGATTAAAGCATTTCCTCTGAGCACATGAAAGGAGGACCTTGGGGACAGGAATTATAAAATGTACCCAGGCTGCCTGAGAAGACGCTTTCCCACAATCAAACGGTGCCTCCCTGGGGGGGGGCTGGGGTAAAGGGAGGTTGGGTCTATATAAGTGAAGGTGGTGGTGGTGTTGGTGACGAAGGGGCGTGGACTGAGGGTACCTTGTTTCCTTTTCATCCTGTGTCTCATAAGGACTTTAGGTACACACAGAAAAATGAGGGTTCCTCAATAGTTCTTTGGGAAGAGTGATGGTTCTATGTTGAACCATACTGACCCAAAGAACCCTTTGAGCCCTTCGATGGTTCTTTGCAGTTAAACAAGGGTTATTTCCTCTTTTAGTGGTAATTCAAATATAGGGGTGGTGGCTAATTAGAATATTTTGGGGAGTAGTTTGTACACAGCTATTTGTGTCCTACCAGTTTAACTACTCTGTTATGTTATGTCATTTCACGTCAAGTGTAACTATGGCTAGTGATGTGACTTGTGAAAAAGTCGTGTATGGTCTTGTGCCATTTGAGAATGGTTGACTAAGTCAGTAGTAATAAAAACTATGGAACATTTACAATACAGTATAACATCGCTATTAAACCAAAATAAAAAAACTCTGTATGGATCTTTCTAGAAACATTCTCCATAAAAGTTTAATAATGAACCATAGAAAAGTGTTACACAGTATTAACCCTCAAAAAGGGTTGTAACCATAGGAGAACCCTTTTTGGGTGCTACACCAAATAAAATAAAATGTATTTGTCACATGCGCCGAATACAACCTTACAGTGAAATGTTTACTTACAAGCCCTTTTTAACCAACAATTCAGATTTAAGAAAATACCAACAAAAACAAGTAAGAGAAAAGAATAACAAATGATTAAAGAGCAGCAGGAAATAACAAATGCGGGTCTATATACAGGGGGTAGCGGTACAGAGTCAATGTGCGGTGGCACCGGTGTTGAGGTAATTGAGGTAATATGTACATGTACAGTTGAAGTCGGAAAATTACATACACCTTTGCGAAACACATTTTAACTCAGTTTTTCACAATTCCTGACATTTAATCCGAGTACAAATTCCCTGTCATAGGTCAGTTAGGATCACCACTTTATTTTAAGAACGTGAAATGTCAGAATAATAGTAGAGAGAATGATTTATTTCAGCTTTTATTTCTTTCATCACATTCCCAGTGTGTCTGAAGTTTACATACACTCAATTAGTACTTGGTAGCATTGCCTTTAAATTGTTTAACCTGGGTCAAATGTTTCGGGTATTCTTCCAGACGCTTCCCACAATAAGTTCAGAAAACTTTGGCCCATTCTTCCTGACAGAGCTGGTGTAACTGAGTCAGGTTTGTAGGCCTCCTTGTTCGCACACGCTTTTTCAGTTCTGCCCACAAATGTTCTATAGGATTGAGGTCAAGGCTTTCTGATGGCCACTTCAATACCTTGACTTTGTTGTCCTTAAGCCATTTTGCCACAACTTTGGAAGTATGCTTGGACTCATTGTCCATTGAAGACACATTTGCGACCAAGCTTTAACTTCCTGACTGATGTCTTGATATGTTGCTTCAATATATCCATAGGAATTTCCCCCCTCATGATGCCATCTTTTTTGTGAATTGCAGCAAAGCATCCCCACAACATGATGTTGCCACCTCAGTGCTTCAAGGTTGGGATGGTGTTCTTCGGGCTTGCAAGCCTCTCCCCTTTTCCTCCAAACATAAAGATGGTCATTATGGCCTAACAGTTCTATTTTTGTTTCATCAGACCAGAGGACATTTCTCTAAAAAGTACAATCTTTGTTCCCATGTGCAGTTGCAAACCGTAGTCTGGCTATTTTATGGCGGTTTTGGAAAAGTGGCTTCTTCCTTGCTGAGCTGCCTTTCAGGTTATGTCGACATAGGACTTGTTTAACTCTGGATATAGATACTTTTGTGCCTGTTTCCTCCAGCATCTTCACAAGGTCCTTTGCTGTTGTTCTGGGATTGATTTGCACTTCTCGCACCAAAGTACGTTCATCTCTAGGAGACAGAACTCGTCTCCTTCCTGAGCGGTATGACAGCTGCGTGGTCCCATGGTGTTTATATTTGCGTACTACTGTTTGTACAGCTGAACATGGTACCTTCAGGCATTTTGAAATTGCTCCCAATGATGATCCAGACTTGTGGAGGTCTACAATATTTTTCGGAAGTCTTGGCTGATTTCTTTTGATTTTCCCATGATGTCAAGCAAAGAGGCACTGCGTTTGAAGGTAGACCTTGAAATACATCCACAGGTACACCTCCAATTGACTCAAATGATGTCAATCAGAAGCTTCTAAAGCTAAATTATGCTCCAGTGAATTCTAAGTGAAATAGTCTGTCTGTTGAACAGTTGCTGGAAAATTACTTGTGTCACGCACAAAGCAGATGTCCTAAACGACTTGCCAAAACTCTTGTTTGTTAACAAGATATTTGTGGAGTGGTTGAAAAATTTGTTTTAATGACTCCAACCTAAGTGTATGCAAACTTCCGACAACTGTAGATAGAGTTATTAAAGTGACAATAACAGAGAGTGGAAGCAGTGTTCCAGAGGGGGGGGGGCAATGCAAATAGTCTGGGTAGCCATTTGATTAGCTGTTCAGGAGTCTTATTGCCAAGAAGCTGTTTAGAAGCCTCTTTCACCTAGACTTGGTGCTCTGGTACCGCTTGCCGTGCGGTAGCATTTAGAACAGTCTGTGAGTAGGGTGGCTGGAGTCTTTGACAATTTTTAGGGTCTTCCTCTGACAACGCCTGGTATAGAGGTCCTGGATGGCAAGAATCTTGTCCCCGGTGATGTACTGGGCCGTACTCACTATCCTCTGTAGTGCCTTGCGGTCGGAGGCCGAGTAGTTGCCATAGCGGGCAGTGATGCAACCTGTCAGGATGCTCTCGATGGTGCAGCTGTAAAACATTTTTATTATCTGAGGACCCATGCCAAATCTTTTCAGTCTCCTGAGGGGGAATAGGTTTTGTCATGCCCTCTTCATGACTGTCTTGGTGTGCTTGGACCATGTTAGTTTGTTGGTGATGTGGACGCCAAGAAACTTCAAGCTCTCAACCTGCTCCACTACAGCCCCGTTGATGAGAATAGGGGCATGCTCAGTCCTCCTTTTCCTGTTGTCCACAATCATCTCCTTTGTCTTGATCACGTTGAGAGAGAGGTGGTTGTCCTTGCACCACACGGTCAGGTCTCTGACCTCCTCCCTGTAGGCTGTCCATCGTTGTCGGTGATCGGGCCTACCACTGTTGGGTCCTCAGCAAACTTAATGATGGTGTTGGAATCCTGCCTGGCCATGCAGTCATGAGTGAACAGGGAGTACAGGAGGGGAAATGGTTCTTTATAGCACCGTACAGGTTCCATTTAGAACTTATAAGCATGGTTATTAATTGAACCTTCAAAAAAGGTATTTCTATGGTTACAAGCCAAATAACTCTTATTTGGCACTATATATAATCATTTGTTTATCGTGTGTAACGAGGGTGGTAGTGGAGGGGGTTGTTTTAAAATGGATGGTGTTAGGATGAACTATAGCAGAGAGAGAGAGAGAGGAGCGAGAGATTAGGAGAAGAGCTGTGTGTACACTGACGATACATTGCCTCATATTGTGTCTCATAATGACTTTAGTTAGAGGGTGAAGAGGGATTGTTTTAAAATGGATATGAGGGATGTGAAGAAGAGCCTAGTGTGGACCAAGGATACCTCACATCATGCTGTGCTTCAAAAGGAGTAAGGTGCTCATTATGAAATGTATGGTGTTGAGCTGGGAGGAGAGAGAAAGACAGAGAAATGGAGGGATGTGGCCTGAGAAGACCTCACTTCCTCTTTCCTCATCTAATGTCTCAAAGGTGTTATGTAAGGAATGGAGAGTAGAGGGAGTGGAGGTGGGGGTTGTTATAAAAGGGCTGGTGTTGAGGTGTTGTGATGTCAAAGGAGAGAGAGGGAGAGGGAGAGGGAGAGAGAGGGAGAGGGAGAGGGAGAGACAGAGAGAGAGAGAGAGAGAGAGAGAGAGAGAGAGAGAGAGAGAGAGAGAGAGAGAGAGAGAGAGAGAGAGAGAGATGAAAAGAGAGGGAGGTGTGGAGAGAGAGCGGGAGAGGGAGGTGGAATAATTGTCCCTCAGCTGGACTGTGGGGTTTCGAGTCTCATCCTGGTCTCACAAGGCCTTCCAGACGAGGGGGTAGGGTTAGAGGGAGTGGGAGTGGGACTTTTGTAAAAGAACGGTGCTGATGCTTGAGCTGAGCATGTATCCTTACTCGTTGCTTGGGCACGCACTGTAGCTTGGAGAGGGAAGGAAAGGGAAACACAGGGAAGGAGAGAGAAGGATAGGGAATACAGTGCATGCTGCTCCTCCAGGCTCATGTCTTGGGACAGCCAGTGGAGGGATTTGTGATCATGACAGCAGATTTCTCTTCTCTCTCGTTCTCATGTGGTTTCAGTGATACATAGGAAGAAATTAGTTTACAACTAGAACTTGAAAGGACAAAATCATTTCCAACTTCAAGCCTTTCTTTGACTTTGAAGAATTCATTGTCCTCCCTCCCCTCGGTGTATGTAGTCTCCCTTTTTATACCTCCAAGCTTCTAACCAGCGAACTGGGAGATCTATACAACAGCTCCTATGGCGAGTTACAAAGGCCATGGTCATTCATTCGTCTTAATGTGTCTACATTTATCTAGCTAGTTGAGGACAAAGGGTTTATTTATGCTGAGTGTGTGTGTTTGAGACAGGCGAGACTAGCAGTAGTAATACATGGCAGTGCTGTGAACAGATAGGATTGTAAGACAAATAGGGTTGTGAGAGTCTTATGGTAAATTATTCCAGACAGAGGAAGGTCAGCTGTCCCGGGGAAATGGAATGTGTGTGTGTGTGTTTCTGTGTTTCTGTGTGTCTGCGTGCGTACATGCGTGTGTGTGTGTGTGTGTGTGTGTGTGTGTGTGTGTGTGTGTGTGTGTGTGTGTGTGTGTGTGTGTGTGTGTGTGTGAGAGAGAGAGAGAGTGAGAGACATATCAGCAGTCATCGGAACAGACAACCGCATTTCCCCACTGTTCAACACACACACACACACACGCACACACACAGTCTCACACAGTCTCTGACAATCTATCTTAGGTTAGGATGTAATCTTCCATGTGCCGGGAAATTCCACAGTTAAAGTGTTAACAAAATAATAATACGGCATTGTAGAACGGGTTCTTAGTAATTTTCTGCCGTCTGTATCTTTTGCCTTGGGGTGAGAGATAGAGGACTAGACCCCTATATTGAGTCAAACCAATTATTACTGTGTAATTGTGTATGGAATGCACAGCTGGCGGTCAGGATGAGGTAACAACGATTTCCTGAGAAGTCTTGGTTAATGTAACCCATTAACCCTACTGTGGCATAACTTTATGAAATTGATAGACAGGTGTGATTAAAATGTCAGCAAATTCATTAGATTACATCTAATGATTAACACAGTAGAGGGCAAGTGCCTTTGTAAGGTGATAATGATCACAATGTGTCTATTAAAATGTAATAAAACAGTTATTACATACATTCTGTAGCTAATGGCAATGGTGTGCTAATGATGGGTGTGGGCGGTAGATCTTTTTCTCAGAGGTGGCGTAATATTAGATTAGGTTAGTGTGATGAGGTCCAGATAGTGCTCTAGGATAATAGTAGAGAAGCATTCTCTATTTGGTTTGACTGATTTAGAGTGCAAGGTGTAATTGTACATTGTTCAACACAAACTCCAAACAAGGCTCTATGAATAACGATCAGTTTCCGTGTGGATTTTAGTACAAGCCAAGATATGACAAATACCGTGTCATTAGTTATGACTTTGGCTTTTGTCTGTTAATGGAGGTTTTCCCCAGTAAACAAATGCATTATCTCCTGTACAGAGTCAAGGCACTTTATTTGACAACTGAATGTCAAATGCTTGTCAGCAATAATACCTTTTTTAACTGTACTTGAAAATGTAAAGAGGCTTTCTCGGATTGAATGCAGACACACTTTCTGGCATCATGTGTTTATCTTGGCAACTTAATCAGTGAAAGTGATTGCATGAGAGTAGCAGATGTTTTTTCTGTGTATTTCTATTATGTATCCAATGATGCATCTACTGGCTGTGCTTCTGACTATGCAGGAACACTTCTAGAACTTCTAAAGTATGTTCTCTTAAGTCCATACTAAGAGCAAGTTCTCAAGGTAGGTACCAAGGTAAGTTCAGCCATATACTAACAAGTTGCCATGTCAATGCCACAGAACCCAAACCCATTTAGGATTTTAGGGGATTCTCTCTCTCTCTCTCTCTCTCTCTCTCTCTCTCTCTCTCTCTCGGGGCTGGTAAATCATTAATTGCCTTTCATTCCTCCCATGGCAGCCATCATGTCAACCTGAAGTAGAGTCCTGTCTCTCTGTCTGTCATATTGGGTTACTGTAATCTTAGGAGGGCACTCTCTCTGCTCTCTCCTGGGGCTGGGGAGAACCGCTTATGAGTTTTTATTGTGTGTGTGTGTGTGCGTGTATCTGTAAATAGGCAGCCCTATAGTACAGCACACAAATAATAGTAACACAGCCTTGCAGGCAGGATTGGATCAATACAGCCCATCATACCATGGGAAAACATTGATTTCCCAACATGTCAAACTCTATGGATGATGGATTTAATTCTACAATTAGAACAAGGCGATTATGGTTGGTTGGAGAGGCCATCTAGGGGTCAGGGTGATTTCCCCAGTAACAATACAGACATCACTGTTTCTCACTCACTTTGGTAGGAAAACATTTGCCAGAGGCCGTGCTTCGAATGAAAACCCAAAGTCACTGCATGTAAGGCAGTACATGTACACTACCCTATATAAGCCTGTCGCAGCCCCGCGGGGAGCTGGGATAGGACAGCGAGGTCCTCCAAAGGCTCTGTGGCTCATTGGCGCAGAGCGGCTGGGTCTCCAGAGTCCAAACGTAGCCGCTGGAGGTCTCTGGGAAACCACTGCTATGAGAGTTAATCAATTCCACTGCCCTGGCCCCGTTCTTAAAGACATTTAATTAGAAAAATGATTAAAAATAGTTAAAAAAAAAAGTTATTCCGTTCGTCAAGCTGAGGTGGACTCCATTACGACGCAGATTATGATTTGCGAGCCCCCAGAGGAGGCTTGTCATATGTCTTTCCTCCACCAGCGCTAAATATGACATGGGGGAGGGGGGAGAAAGAAGAGAGGAATAAAGAGATAGAACCATCAGTGATGATGAATATTGATAGCAGCGTTTTATGATGGAAGAGAATATCCTCTCCTCTGGCCCGAGGGGATTTAACTGTTACAGTCCAGAGTTTGGGAACATGATAAATGAAGAGCGTTACAGAATAGAAAAAGGAATTCCGCCCCATCAAAGTCAATCGCTCTGTCAAGGGTCCATTTAGTGCGAATAGAGTCAAATCATAAAAGGAAGTAGGCCAACCAATCACTATTTTATCATTAATTATGCACTTAACCTCAGACCAGATGCCGGTCAGGTCATTTATTTTCATGACAGAGATACTGTTGCATTTAAGGATTGGCTTAACACGCCAAAGTATGGGATAACATAGACGTTAGTTGAATATTATTCCGCCTTTACTACAGTGTTGTTATCAAAGTATACGTATCATATACATATAATGTAGTAAACAATATAGTACATGTATAATAATCCATAAATAGTTTCCCACATCTTCACAGATCTTAAGGTAATAATATTACTAATTGCTTTTTGCTCAATACAGAAATACATGTACGTCATGGAATACTCTACCCCATCACATCAACAGTTTGTTGATTGTTCAAGTACTAAATTGTACACTATGGGGGACCCTAATCCCCCCCACCTTGCGGGCAGAACATTTTAGGCCCCCCTCTTGAAGGCAAAGAGAAAAATGTACGTTTTAAAGTTAATTTACTGCAATTCTAAACATTTAGTCATGGGGCAGAGATCATTTATTTTGCAGTTTTATAGCAAATTTCCTACCATTCTACCCATTTGGCCATGGGTTAGATGCAAATGTTTGCAGTTTTAAAGATAATTCCTGCAATTTTATGCATTTTGCCAAGACATATGCCATGTTAAAGATATCTCAGTGAGAGTGACAAACAAAATCAATGGGGGCCCCACCTGGAGGTCAGGGACTCTGGGCACATGCTATGTGTGCCCGGTCTGTTTTCGGCCATGATTACTACAAGTTTAGATAGCTGGCTAGACTATCTTACCAACAAGAGAGAAATTGCTGATGCACAACAACATTTCGAAACTGCACCATGACTATTCTACAATTCTAACTCTCAACAGTAAGTTGAGACCCTGACTGAAATCCTAAAAAAGTTCTAGGGGCCTTGAGCGACCACTAATGTCGTTTATGCCTGGAGCCGGCCCTGATGGTTCTCCATGTGTTGTGAAACTTTATATCAGTCAGTGAGTTGTTGATTGTTTATTCATTTGCACCAGCAATTATACAGTGTAGCGCTCCACACACCACTCAGGTGTGACATACAGTAATAATAACTCACATCATCTGCTAAACAGAGACGTCTCAACATACCAGGGGATGAATTATCACATCATGTGTAATAGTTTATTGATTGGTGCAAATGATAAATACAGCAATTACCCATGAAGTGCAATACATTCCAGTACATTACACATTATACAATTCTACTAAATATAATGTACAGTTACTGACACAGTTACTCACACTTTCCTCCACATGTGAGTGCTTGCATGTGTGCTTGTGCACGTTCATGTGTGTGTGTGTGTGTGTGTGTGTGTGTGTGTGTGTGTGTGTGTGTGTGTGTGTGTGTGTGTGTCTCCCTAACCTGTTGTCATAGAGTGTAAAGAGGTCCTTAAGATAATGGATGGAGCTCCTGCGGTGTGGGTTTCTTTTTAATTACTTTGCCTCAATAAGCAATTTGCATTTGGTGAGGTGGCTTACAAAGCTTTGCCAGTTAATTCACAGAAATCCTTTTTAATTAATGCAAGGCAGAGTTTAGGGCACTTGGAGGAAATTGATTAATAGACGAAAAAACACAGCAAGTGTTTAACCCCAAATGCCTTAAGGTTACTGACCTTAGAATGTTTTGTATTCCATGTCTGTACATTATCTATTGCAACTTGATCTATTAGCTAATGGCCATTCAATTGATTCATAGTGATGTTGTAATGGCAGAATTGTCTCTCACTGTCCTGCTAATGTACATGCAATAGATCATGTATATACTATATAGTTAAGTGATAATGCCTGAGAAGCTGGTGTTTGGAGGATGTATTGGCACCGGCTTCGAGGGCATTATCACTTTATACAACGGGTTACCAACATATTCAAATAATGATTTACATATTTTCAGAAAAAACGTTATTTTGATTAATTTATTCATACCATTTCTTCCTATTTATACTATTTCATCCTTCCACAAGAAATAGTCACAAATCTAGGGTTGCTACCCAAGCCGGCTGGTCGTTCGTTCTATCGGTTCGGTTGCCAGGACACTGTTGTTCAGAGGAGCTAGCCAACAACACAACTAACACAATCACTTCAAACTGAAGATGGAAAGACAGCAAACTAAATGCACTTCATTTAGTTTTTCCTGTTTTCTATTATAGTTCTTTGCATATATCCATACAAATTTTGTTGGTTCATGATTTCGACTAGCTGCCTGTCTGTCTCAACCCGACTCCCGACATGTTCATTACTATAGACAGCTGAAGATTGAATTTGAATATTGAAACAATGTTGCAAATGTCAGAGAGACAGACAGCAAAGTTTGTACATCTCCACTGTTGAAAACTAAATGTTAGTCTAAAATAAATGTGAGATAATGTCATGATGCTTTTTATAGTGGAGATCACATTTATAAATTGCCTGGCTGGGCTGATGAGACAGTGGATTGCGCAGTCAGATGGAACAGAGTAGATAGGCATTTTAACGTTTATTTATCTGGTGGTAACTTGTGGAATAGACACAGGCTGGAATGCAGTTTTTAACCAATCAGCATTCAGGATTAGACCCACCGGTTGTATAATAATGTAATATCAACTATGTCAAAATTTTAATCGTGCAATGACTCTTGAGGAGTCGTAGCATTAAAGTCAGACCAGCATAAAACTTTAAAAAATCTAAGAATGGAAACACTGTGACAGAAAAAAATAATTCAGACTTTTCAAGTCAAGACACTTTCCCATTGGTTGTCCTTCACGGGGGTGAAAACATATGTAAATAAAACGTTATACCTCTTTTCAGAATTTATCTCTTGTTGAGCGGATTGATGAGTTTCCTTCAGCGTGCCTGGCGAACTGTGTAATCCTGTGTCATACAGCCTCAATTAATTTGTGTGGGCAGCGAGCAGAGAATGCAAATGAAGCCTTAGTTTTGCATGCCCTCTTACTAGGAGGAGACTTCTCTTCTGTCATGTTATACCAATCCCCTAAAGTCAGTGTAAGGCAGTGCTCAGTATAAAGCTGCTCAATGTACGTATTTGTGTGCATTTGTGTGTGAGTGTGTGCGGGGGGGGGGATTCTTGTGTGTTTGTGTGTATGTGGATACTTTAGTTTGTTTACATGCACTTGCTTGCGTGCGTGTGCATGCACCCATGCTGTGTATCCACCTCCCTCACGCATCACTCCCTGCTGTTTCACCCACATTCAGGAATTAGTTTACCGTAACACCATAGCATGTTAACTCGCTAGCACAACAACATCATCATCACATGTCTACTATAATTGCTTCTGTCATTACGTGGGTCTCAGTTAAAACAGGGAAACCATGTGTATCGAGCTTTGATATGTGTGTGTGTGTATGTACCAGTGGAACGAGCTCTGATAAAGTCTTCAGCATTTTCCAGGTCATTTAACTTCTCCTCACCCCTCCAAATTAACGAGACAGGAGGGTTAGGTTCCAGAACATTAAACAGGCTTCCATGCTGACAGATCCACTTATTTATTCATATTTATATCTCGTTTATTTCCCCTTCCGAAATGTACAAGTATAATTATAGGTAGGTAATTGCCCACACTTGCTTGGTTTGAACTTGGTTATTCCCAACTGACAGCGCAGCCACTGTGAACAGTCTTCAGGGAATTATGCCTAGACATTTCACCTGAAACAAGGTCATTTGCTGCATGTAGTGTTCAACAATTCTTAACCGGAAAGGCACTCTACGGAGAATCCCTAATTTCAAGGGTTTGTATTACGGGTTTTCGCTTAGAAATGCCAAAACTAAAAGTGATTAGTGAAAAATTGTTGTTAGTTAAATAAAGTTGTATCATACCTGTAGTTGGGGTAGGAAGATAGTTTTAATCAAGTGTGTCACACATTCTGTTTGTAAAAGGCTTTAGGAAGTTCGACTGGACATTTTTAAGTATTATTTAATTGCGTATTGCTCGCTTGTTCAAAGCACTTTAGATTTAGGATACTTTGACAATGGCATTTCTGTCAGATGCTATCTGCAAAAACGTTCAAATCTGCCAGTATTCTTCTTCTTTACACTAGATAAAACGATATGTTGATTCATTGATTCGTCCATTCATGCATTCATGCATTCATTCATTCATTCATTCATTCATTCATTCATTCATTTGTATGACTTGTAAAATATTGTACATACTGTGTATTCAGAAAGAATTCAGACCCCTTGACCTTTTCCCATTGTTATGTAACAGCCTTATTGTAAAGGGGATTTTTTTATATTCAATTTACACACAATACCCCATAATGACAAAGTGAAAAAAAGTTTTTTGAAATTTTAGCAAATTCCTAAAATGTTTAACTTCTTGGATATAGGGGGCGCTCTTTTAATTTATGGATAAAAAAACGTGCCCGTTTTAAGCGCAATATTTTGTCACGAAAAGATGCTCGACTATGCATATAATTGGCAGCTTTGGAAAGAAAACACTCTAAGGTTTCCAAAACTGCAAAGATATTATCTGTGAGTGCCACAGAACTCATGCTACAGGCGAAACCAAGATAAACCTTCAACCAGGAAATGGGCAGAATTTTTGATGTTTTCCATTGTCTCCTTATATGGCTGTGAATGCGCTGGGAATGAGCCTGCCCTTTCTATCGTTTCTCCAAGGTGTCTGCAGCATTGTGACGTATTTGTAGGCATATCATTGGAAGATTGGCCATAAGAGACTACATTTACCAGGGGTCCGCCCAGTGTCCTTTGTCTAAATTGGTGCGTAATCTACAAGCTGCACGCAGTCATCCAGTGATTGAGAGGAGAGAGGAGGCTTTCAACGAACGATATATCATGAAGAGATATGTGAAAAACACCTTGAGGATTGATTCTAAACAACGTTTACCATGTTTCAGTCGATATTATGGAGTTAATTTGGAAAAAAGTTTGGCGTTTTGAAGACTGAATTTTCGTTTTTTTTTGGTAGCCAAACGTGACGCACCAAACGGAGCAATTTCTCCTAAACAAATAATCTTTCAGGAAAAACTGAGCATTTGCTATCTAACTGAGAGTCTCCTCATTGAAAACATCTTAAGTTCTGCAAAGGTAAATGATTTTATTTG